>NW_027457045.1:51318-193280 GCF_040206685.1 Ascaphus truei
ATATATACTGTATACATCACGCACTGTGTGTGTTATATATATATATACACACACACTCTATACCGCATGCACTGTGTGTGTCTTATATATACTGTATACCGCATGCACTCTGTGTGTCTTATATATACTGTATACCGCATGCACTGTGTGTGTCTTATATATACTGTATACAGCATGCACTGTGTGTCTCTTATATATACACTATACAGCACACACTGTGTGTGTCTTATATATACTGTATTTAGCAAGCATGGTGAGTGTCTAATATTTTACTGTTTAGAACACACACAGTGTCTCTCTTATACTGTATACAGCACGCACGGTGTGTGTCATATATACATACACACACGGTGTCTATAATATATACTGTATACAGCATGCACTGTGTATCTTATATATACTGTATAGGGCGCACCATTTGTGTTTCTTATACTGTATACAGCATGCACTGCGTGTCTCTTATATATACTGTATACGGCATGCCCTGTGTGTCTTATATATACTGTATACAGCACACACTGTGTGTCTTTATATATATATATATATATATATATATATATATATATATATATATATATATATATATATATATATATATATATACACACACTGTATACAGCATGCACTGTGTGTCTCTTATATATACTGTATACAGCGCACACGGAGTGTCTTATATATACTGTATACAGCACACACGGTGTGTGTCTTATACTGTATATAGCACGCACTGTGTGTCTTATATATACTGTATACATCATGCACTGTGTGTATCATTTATACTGTATACAGCGCTCACTGTGTGTCTTATACTGTATACAGCACAAACTGTGTGTGTATCTGTCTTTGTGTATCCCGTAGCACAGAGAGGTGTATTCGGGTGAGTGATGATGCAGAGCAGTGTGTAGGGGAGCAGTCGGCAAATATACAAGGGGACCCCACAAGTACCCCGCCCCCACCTGGTAGAATGTGGAGTGTCGTACAGTGTATCCGAAACCCTGTCTCAGAGGTGCACACACACACACACACCCCGGTGTGTACAGGGGGACACACTGCAGGTGCAGAGAGACATTGCTGCTTACTGTCTCCAGCCATTAATATCAATGATGCCAGGGTACCAAGTGTTCAGGGCAATGAGAAGTGAAGGGGTTAAACTCCCACCCCCCAGTTTCTCGTTAGCGACTCTGTCACCGAGATCCCAGGATTTCGGTGCGGGTATAATGCAGCCCCCCTGCCGGGTCTGATGCGGGAGGTGGGGGACCCTGCTGCTTTAGGACATTTGGACGGGTTGGGGGGGGGGGGGTGCACATCAAATAAAATAAGTGGAGCTGGGACATTCCCGGGGACGGGAGGCAGGACATCCCCACGATAGCAGCATCTGCACAGAGCTCCGGCGCGGGGCACACACAGGGGAGAAAACACTCTTTCCAATTACAAGTGAGTCATCAAACACTGGCTAATCTCTTGCAACTCCGTCCGCCGATGCCCGCGTGCTCCTCCGTCTCAGGGTTTGGAACACTGACTGCCCCCCTGCATTCTGCACAGGGCTGCCTCTCCTCTGCCCACTTACAGGCGGTCCTGGGTTATCCAGCAGAATCCGCTCTGGAAGTAGCGCTGGATAGTGATAGTGATAGGTAAAGCGAGTCCCATGTTAATCAGTGGCGGTGAGCGTTGGATAACGCATTCCGGGGTCGGATAACGCATTCCGGCGTCGGATAACGCATTCCCGCGTCGGATAACGCATTACGGGGTTGGATAACGCATTCCGGGGTTGGATAACGCATTCCGGGGTCGGATAACGCATTCCGGCGTCGGATAACGCATTCCCGCGTCGGATAACGCATTACGGGGTCGGATAACGCATTCAGGGGTCGGATAACGCATTCCGGCGTCGGATAACGCATTCCGGGGTCGGATAACGCATGCAGGCGTCGGATAACGCATTCCGTGGTCGGATAACGCATTCCGGGGTCGGATAACGCATTCCGGGGTCGGATAACGCATTCCGGGGTCGGATAACGCATTCAGGGGTCGGATAACGCATTCCGGGGTCGGATAACGCATTCCGGCGTCGGATAACGCATTCCGGCGTCGGATAACGCATTCCGGTGTCGGGTAACGCATAAAGGCGTCGGATAACGCATTCCGGTGTCGGGTAACGCATAAAGGCGTCGGATAACGCATTCCGGCATTAAAAAACGGCCCTTAGGGTGGCATTGTAAAGCGTTGGATACGCCATTCGTTGTAAAGTGAAACGTTGGATAGCGAGGACTGTCTGTATTGCGCTCGTCTGTGCAACAACGCGCTTCTTCTCCGACGCGAGCACACACTGATCACCTTCTTTAACAAACTCCCTTTGTACCCCCTCGCCCCCCCCCAAATACTTGTATTAACCCCTTCCCTGCCAGAGCAACGAGTCCGGCAGCCGCAGGGGTTAAGGTGCGTTTGTGCTTCCGCTTCAGTTACCGCAGGCTCTCCCGCGCACGCGCGCCCTCCCGTGGACGCGGCGCGCTGCTTTGCTCCGTGCATTGCATGCCTGTATTGTGTCTTCCCCCCCGATGACTTTGGAAGAGTATTACAGGCAGGGGTAGTGGGGGGGGGGGGGGGGAGCATTGCATGCCCGTATTGTGTCTTTCCCCCCCCCCCCCCCCCCCCCGATGACTTTGGAAGAGTATTACAGGCAGGGGTAGGGGGGGGGAGCATTGCATACCTGTATTGTGTCTCCCCCCCCCCCCCCCCCCCGATGACTTTGGAAGAGTATTACAGGCACGGGTAGTGGGGGGGAGCATTGCATGCCCCGTATTGTGTCTCTCCCCCCCCCACCCCCCTGATGACTTTGGAAGATTATTACAGGCAGGGAGGGGTAGGGGGGGGGGAGCATTGCAAGCCCTGTATTGTGTCTCCCCCCCCCCCCCACCCCCCTGATGACTTTGGAAGATTATTACAGGCACGGGTAGGGGGGGAGTGTTGCATGCCCCGTATTGTGTCTTCCCCCCCCTGATGACTTTGGAAGATTATTACAGGCACGGGTAGGGGGGGAGTGTTGCAGTGCTGCAAAGATTTTTTTTTTTTTTATTGTTTCTTCTGCAGCCTTTATAGAGAAGTTGGATTGCCGTGCTGAATAACAATACATACCCCTGTATTGGCAGCTCCTCGCAAGCACTGCTGTCCTGTAATAAAGTAAGAAGGGGTTCGGGGGAGGAGGGGGGGGGGGATGTGAGTGTCAGCACCGTGTATGATGTCAATATGGCCCTTCACAAGAGACAGCGATGCTTAATTGCTAAAATGATGTTATGATACATTTTTTTTGCTGGCAAAGCCATATGCAGCAGGAGATAAGAAAATCAAACACGCAGCCTATGTTTACAATGGCAGACATGAGATGTGACAATGCTGATGTGTGCATTGAAGATGGGGGGGGGGTGTTCTCTCTGCGTCGCTGCTTTAACGCTGTCTCTGCGTCCTCTCCAAATGGGAAGAACCGAATAACGGGGCCGTTCCCTCCTTCTGGGAGATGATGGGACGCCGAGCACTTCTGTTTCTCCCTCGAAGGCGGATAAGCCGATGATTCCCCCGCTCCTAACCCCAGCACGTTTGTTTGGGGGAGTTGGAATACGACCCTGTTTTTTAGTAGTGGTGTAAACAGAACTGAATGAAAAAATGGGGGAGGGGGGGGGGATTGGGAAATCAATATATGGGTCTTGATTATTTTTTTATCACGGGTCAGACACGGGAATCTGCACTTCTTGGGAATTGGGTAAATCTATCAAAACAATCTGTATAATGCAGGGGGGCTCAACGCCAGTCCTCAAGGCCCCCGCAACAGGGCAGGTTTTCAGGATATCCCAGCTTCAGCACAGGTGGCTCAGTCAAAGACCGAGCCTCTGAATGAGCCACCTGTGCTGAAGGAGGGACTGATTGAGCCACCAGTGCTGAAGCAGGGGCTGATTGAGCCACCTCTGCTGAAGCAGGGTCTGATTGAGCCACCTGTGCTGAAGCAGGGATATCCTGAAAACCTGACCTGGGGGAGGGAGGCTTGAGGACTGGATTTGAGCCCCCCCTGGTATAATGAACTTGGGGTTAATTGTGGAAGGCAGTTGCATCAAAATAAGTGAGCTGTCTTTTTTAGTGTCATTTCCAAATAGAGAGAAGGGAGAAGAGGGACAGAGACAGCCTAGTGGGGAAGTTCCACTAGGGATAAATCTTAGGGCAGGAATACTGCTCCCACCTTTTTGTAGTGATAGGTTGTCCCACTCTCCATGAGAACAGCGGCCGCTCTGGTGAGCCTGCACAGAACCCAAACTATACCCCAGAGGCCTCGTGTCCTCATCTCCCCAGGGCTGGGACCATCTAATGATGTTTGGAAGGGGGAACAAGGGAAAGTGCAGGTTTTCTAATGGAGAATGAACAAAGGGTAATACTTAGAAATGAAGAACTGCCGAAGACCACAACATGCAGAGTTTTCCAACTGATCGCTGTGAATACACAGTTGTTTGTAACCCATTGGCGGCCAGAAGGTCTTCAACCCCATTGGCTGCCTAAAGGTCTTCAACCCCATTGGCTGCCAGAAGCTCTTGAACCCCATTGGCTGCCTAAAGGTCTTGAACCCCATTGGTTGCCAGAAGGTCTTGAACCCCATTGGCTGCCTAAAGGTCTTGAACCCCATTGCCTGCCAGAAGCTCTTGAACCCCATTGGTTGCCAGAAGCTCTTGAACCCCATTGGCTGCCAGAAGCTCTTGAACCCCATTGGCCGCCAGAAGCTCTTGAAACCCACTTGCTGCCAGAAGCTCTTGAACCCCATTGGCTGCCAGACGGTCTTCTTGTAACCCATTGCATTGTTTCCCTTCTGGTAGTAACAAGGTTTATACGACACCACCACACTCCCCAGGACCTCATAATGTGCCAGTAATTGTTGGTGCAATCAGAGTTACAGCGCAGAGTTTATATATTGCTATCGCTGTGTTGTACACCACAGCACCGTACTGTAAGTTGTTTTAACCTTTGCGTAAATCAGTTTGTGTCAGTTATTACGCCATTAGGAAGCACTGTTCCCAGGGGCAGAGGAATCGTCGCTGTGTTCTTGGGTTTTGGCATACTTGCTATCTGTTATTGTCTCTTCTCATGTAATAAGACATTGGGTTCATGTCTGTCTGCCCTTGTGGCAAATATAAACAACACACACTTTATGGGGCAATCAAATCTGCAGGCAATTGTAACCTACACCAAAGAATACAGATTATTGTGGGGTTTATTTATTTATAAAATATGTTATCAGGAAGTAATACATTGAGAGTTACCTCTCGTTTTCAAGTATGTCTGCTGGCGAAAGCTGCGAACGGGACCACATTTCTCCGAGAAAGATAATCCCGTGGCAAGGAATTTGAGTTTTCTCTTTGCTGAGTGTGGTTGAAATCTTTTCCAGGGGCTTTAACCCAATTTCACGCCCACAAGACTTTCGGAAATAAGCCCCCCCCCTATGTATTTTAAAAGACATGGGGTCAATAAAATATCTGTGTATCTCCCATACATGTTAACACTTATTATATGGGCATAGATATATAATCAGTATTTATAGGGAACCAAGGTACTTGTCAGCATGGTGTAAAACGGGAGGGGACAATATGGAAAACACATCATTATAATGATATGGCATTTTCACAAGTACGGGGGCAACAATAAAACCGACAGGAGCATTAATATAACAAGGTCCCTTTGCAGAGGAGACAACAACCAGATGAAGAGGTGATGCAAATGGAGTGGGTGATGATGTCCACCATGCTTATCATTACAGTAACAAGAGGTTAAATGCACCTCGATACCTTGATACTCACCGGCCAAGGTAGATACAGTTTCGAACTTCTAGTTGTATTCCATTTATTTCGATCTTTGCAGAGTTGGCACATTTGTTGAACATCACTTTGGTCTCGCTGAGATAATATGGAGGCCTCTTTCTTACTTGCTTTGGCAAGTTATCGTATTTGTTGCTCGGGCTCAAATGGACTTGTGTTAAAAATAACAACGTCGTCTGCAAATTGTCTTGAACAATTCTTAAAGAGTGACTGTGGGATGTTTTGGTGACACGGGGTCTCCCTGTCACATTTCCTTGCTGATCCTGGTGACACGGTGTCTCCCGGCCACACTCCTTGCTGATCCTGGTGACACGGTGTCTTCCTGTCACACTTCCTTGCTGATCCTGGTGACACGGTGTCTCCCTGCCACACTCCCTCGCTGGTCCTGGTGACACGGTGTCTCCCGACCACACTCCCTCGCTGATCCTGGTGACACAGTGTCTCCCTGCCGCACTCCATTGCTGATCCTGGTGACACGGTGTCTCCCGGCCACACTCCCTCGCTGATCCTGGTGACACAGTGTCTCCCTGCCGCACTCCCTCGCTGATCCTGGTGACACGGTGTCTCCCTGCCGCACTCCCTCGCTGATCCTGGTGACATGGTGTCTCCGTGCCGCACTCCCTTGCTGATCCTGGTGACACGTTGTCTCCCTGCCACACCCCTGTGCTAATACTTACCTTGCTTGTATCGTCATATAATCTAATGGTTGATGTGGCATTTATGTAAATGTTCCTTATATTATCAGTGTACGCATCTTCAGCATTTTGACTTCTTAATGCATTTAAAACGGCTGAGGTGTAGACCGGATCACACGCTTTTTCATAATCTATAAATCCTAACATCAGTGGGAGATGGTATTCATTATTTCAGGAAATCACTTCTTGCACAAATTGGATGTGGTCCATTGTGTGGCATCCACTCCGAAATCCCGCTGGCTCGGTAGGCCGGGCAAGTTGCAGCCAATTAGTGAGTATCTTCGTAAAAATCTTGTAAGTGTTCTGTAAGAAGGTCTCCTTTGTCTCCTTTCGTATGGACGTGGGTAACTACGGAATTGCTCTTATTATTTCCGGAATTTTCCTGTTCTTCAAGCAGCGTGTAAAGTGTTTTTTTTTTTTGTTGCAAGAATTGTCTTTACTTCTTCCCCAACTTTTAGCCGGAATTCCATCTCCCCCCGGGAGCCATGAATTTGATTGCCTCTGCTATGGTTCGTAATTAGTAGTTTCATCTTACTCGTCCTCTGCTGGATTATGCCCCATGTTCTCCGCATTCTTATGCAATTTATTGTAGCCGTCCCCAAATCTCTTGGATAAGTGGGCAGTGTTTTTTTGAGCCGCCATTTTGTTTGAGTGCGATGACTTATCAGAGTTCATGGTCTAGTTCTCTGTGCCTCTGTTTTAAGCGCATAATGCTTTGGGGTAACAAGATGTAGATCTCCTTGTTTAGAAAGATAATTGTCTTCACCTTTCATGCACAGAGCCCTATTCTTTATTAATGCTCTCTGACCAACAGTAAGATAACGGGGAGGGCGTGATGATACTGACGCTGCTTCTTCGGGCCTTGTTGCCCTGGAAACTTCCGTGACTAGTTGTGTAGGTTGGCAGGGGATGGGAATAGAGAGGCTCGATGGAAGATAGTAGTTGTGGGGGCAGAGGTGCAGAAGCAAAGGGGATCATTTGTTGTGATGGAGAAAAACATATCTGGGGAGGGGAAGGGGGATTCTGGCACGTTTGAGTTTGACAGTTATTATGCAAATAATTACGCTTGAGGCGATAACGCAGCAGAGAAGGGAAAAGAATGGAGGGTGAAGTGTTGGGATCTGTCCAGAAATTGTTCTGACGCCGGGTTTGTGTTGCGCAGTTTGTAGATGGCGATGTTTTGTGTGGCTGATACTGTACATCTCATACATCAACCTTCACCCCCTGCAGACGCACTTACCGGAACACCTTCCAACTGTCTCTGTACGTTCTTCCTACTTACCACGTAGAGTGTAAGCTCTTCGGGGCAGGGACTCTGTTTCCTAATGTAACTTTCAAGTCTTATTCCCAGTGTGTGTTTTATGATTATGTCACGTGTATTACTGCTATGGTGCGCTATGTACATAGATGGAGCTGTATAAATAAAGATACATACATGTACGTACATCTTAATTTACCTGTAATTATGCGACAATAAAGAATTTTTGTGTTTTACCTTTCCAGGGATGCCAGCAAGCAGGGATTGTTGTGGTATGAGTTTGAAGGGGGGTTTGTGGAGAAAGTGTTGTCAGATTGTGTCTATCTCGTCAGGGGCCAGAGTTGCTGGTTTCCCTAAAAATGTACCCAGGAATCAGGTCGGATTCCTGGATGCATGTAGACACATTGTCTCGGTAATATCTCCCCCTTGAAAACATTTGCGCGACTCACCACTAGGGTTCCCTGCTTCAGCGCAGCCCAGAAAGGTAAATTGTGCAAAGGGATGTAAAGTATCCCTGTAACTATAAGGGGTCCCCAGGCTAGGGGGGATACCCAATTACTGTACAGGTAACCCAGAACCTGCGTAGAGGTTCTGGGGGTACTCCAACCATCTACAAGGTTGTGAGGGGGCTTGTAAAGTCCAGTCCTAAGTCTATTTTATAGTGTGTGGGGAATATGGCTAGTAAGAAATAAAGTGCAGTTTTTTTATTCTATTCCCCATACCAGCATAACTTAGGATATTTTTAAAGTGTACATTGTATTATAATTGTGTGTTTTAAAACATACTTGCTTGTGCACAGAAATGAGATGGGACTTTCAGAACCCATGCTCTGACAGGCCACTGGGGCTACAGAACCAATGCTCTGACAAGGCACTGGGGCTACCAATTGGTGCCAGTAGGTCTGGCAGGACATCCTGAGATGAAAGCCCCAGAGGATGTCTGAGGTGTCAAGACCATTTGGACAGGAGGGAAGGATTCAAGTATCCACGTCCTGGGATCAATGGACGCTCTTTGCATTTCCATTTGCCCCACCAGACAGAGTCGAGCCGACAATGGGTTAGCTGGGGAGAAGATGCTGCTGATGGGCACATTTCCCATTGGCTGATTCATATTTCCCACCCACCCGTTTTTTTTCAAGCTAGCTCAACACGCCCCCTGCCTCTGACATCATCAGCCAGATGAGCCCTGCTCTGAGTGGCTGCGGAGACATTTCTCACACTTTGGATTGGGCTATAGTATTTTTTTAAATAAAATTCAGAAGTATTAAAAACTCGTACGGCCATCAGATAGTTATTTCTCCAGCTCTCTAAGATTCTCAGGCTCGGTAAGTTTCAAGTGTCCAGCAAGAAAGGGTCTGCTTCAGTGAAAGCTGCCTGGAAGAGTCTAGGTTGTTACCCCAGTTTCCAAGTAAGTGTAGTTTGTGTATCATTGTGTGTTTGCCTATTCCTGTGAATAAATGTACAATTTAGTTCATTAACTTGTTTTGCTCAATGAATGATCCTGGAAAACAGGTGTAAATTGCCTGGTCTCCCCTGACACAGAGACAGTAGGGGGGGTATTCAGAGAGGAGGTAAGTAGGAAGAACGTACAGAGACAGTAGGGGGGGGGGTGTTCAGGGAGGAGGTAAGTAGGAAGAATGTACAGAGACAGTGGGGGGGGGGGGGTTCAGGGACGAGGTAAGTAGGAAGAACGTACAGAGACAGTAGTGGGGGGGATGTTCAGGGAGGAGGTAAGTAGGAAGAACGTATAGAGACAGTGGGGGGGGTTCAGGGAGGAGGTAAGTAGGAAGAAGGTATAGAGACAGTAGGGGGATGTTCTGGGAGGGGGTAAGTAGGAAGAACGTACAGAGACAGTAGGGGGGGTGTTCATGGAGGAGGTAAGTAGGAAGAACGTACAGAGACAGTAGGGGGGGTGTTCGGGGAGGTGGTAAGTAGGAAGAACGTACAGAGACAGTAGGGGAGGTGTTCAGGGGGGAGGTAAGTAGGAAGAACGTACAGAGACAGTAGGGGGGGTGTTCGGGGAGGTGGTAAGTAGGAAGAACGTACAGAGACAGTAGGGGGGGAGTGTTCAGGGAGGAGGTAAGTAGGAAGAACGTACAGAGACAGTAGGGGGGATGTTCAGGGAGGTGGTAAGTAGGAGGAATGTACAGAGACAGTAGTGGGAGGGGGATGTTCAGGGAGGTGGTAAGTAGGAAGAACGTACAGAGACAGTAGTGGGGGGGATGTTCAGGGAGGAGGTAAGTAGGAAGAACGTACAGAGACAGTAGGGAGATGTTCTGGGAGGAGGTAAGTAGGAAGAACGTACAGAGACAGTAGGGCAGTAGGGGGGATGTTCAGGGAGGTGGTAAGTAGGAAGAACGTACAGAGACAGTAGGGGGGCGATATTCAGGGAGGTGGTAAGTAGGAAGAACGTACAGAGACAGTAGGGGGGTGTTCAGGGAGGAGGTAAGTAGGAAGAACGTACAGAGACAGTAGGGGGGGATGTTCAGGGAGGAGGTAAGTAGGAAGAACGTACAGAGACAGTAGGGGGGGATGTTCAGGGAGGAGGTAAGTAGGAAGAGCGTACAGAGACAGTAGGGGGGGTTCAGGGAGGTGGTAAGTAGGAAGAACGTACAGAGACAGTAGGGGGGGTGTTCATGGAGGAGGTAAGTAGGAAGAACGTACAGAGACAGTGGGGGGGGGGTGTTCAGGGAGGAGGTAAATAGGAAGAACGGACAGCGACAGTAGGGGGGGATGTTCAGGGAGGTGGTAAGTAGAAAGAACGCACAGAGACAGTGTGGGGGGGGGTGTTCAGGGAGGAGGTAAGTAGGAAGAATGTACAGAGACAGTACGGGGGGGGTTCAGGGAGGTGGTAAGTAGGAAGAACGTACAGAGACAGTACAGGGGGGGGGAGGGGTTCATGGAGGTGGTAAACCAACGGGAAGAATTACATTGGAAGTGTCTGGGTTCATGGGACAGTTACTTACTCACAAATGTTTGTGGATGACCTTTCTGGACCAGTCCTCTTCTGCCACGGACCCGGATCCGTGTGCTGTGAGATTGTAAGGTTTCTTTTCTCTAACAAAGGAGGGGATATTTCGGGTAACTGCGCAGATCCATCAAGTTTCACACAAACTGCTAAAATATTTACAAACTGGAGTGCCACATGCGACAATGTAACAAATGGGTGCTAAGTACTGGAGTCGCTGTCTTCTAACATTGCTAAGTTGCTAAATAATGTGTTGTCTATGAAAGCAATTATCATGTTTTTGGTGGATTCAACTGGTACCTTCTGTATATTTAGCTCTACACTGCCAAGCTTTTTAATTCCTTTTTCCCAGGCGCCGCACGCCCCTCCTCGCTGTGCTTTAACCGTTGCAGGAATAACATCGTAGCTTTGATCCCTGAGGCGCAGGGAAGTGCTAGTGTTCACAACCAGCGGGAATCGGAATTTAACAGGGGTTCACCCACTTCAGAGAGCAGCATTTCTTCCTGGTTACTTCATCCCCAGGGCTGCAACAGGAGTTTGGGGTTCAGGGTGCTGCAGTGGGCTGATCCGTTGCTTTCCCAGATCCCCTTCAACTAAGCCAGTGGTTTCCAACCTTTTTTTAGTTAAGGAACCCTATGTGAAGATGCATTGTAAGGATCCCCAACCCTCTCTAATAGCGTGCCTGAGATCAGATGCATTGTAAGGAAGCCCGAACCTCTCTAATAGCGTGCCTGAGATCAGATGCATTGTAAGGGACCCCGACCCTCTCTAATAGCGCTTCTGAGATCAGATGCATTGTAAGGAACCCCAACCCTCTCTAATAGCGTGCCTGAGATCAGATGCATTGTAAGGATCCCCAACCCTCTCTAATAGCACGTCTGAGATCAGATGCATTATAAGGAACCCCAACCCTCTCTAATAGCACGTCTGAGATCAGATGCATTATAAGGAACCCCAACCCTCTCTAATAGCGTGCCTGAGATCAGATGCATTGTAAGGAACCCCAACCCTCTCTAATAGCGTGCCTGAGATCAGATGCATTGTAAGGGACCCCGACCCTCTCTAATAGCGCTTCTGAGATCAGATGCATTGTAAGGAACCCCAACCCTCTCTAATAGCGTGCCTGAGATCAGATGCATTGTAAGGAACCCCAACCCTCTCTAATAGCGCGTCTGAGATCAGATGCATTGTAAGGAACCCCAACCCTCTCTAATAGCGTGCCTGAGATCAGATGCATTGTAAGGGACCCCGGACCTCTCTAATAGCGCTTCTGAGATCAGTTGCATTGTAAGGAACCCCAACCCTCTCTAATAGCGCGTCTCAGATCAGATGCATTGTAAGGAACTCCAACCCTCTCTACTAGCGCGCCTGAGATCAGATGCATTGTAAGGGACCCCGACCCTCTCTAATAGCGTGTCTGAGATCAGATGCATTGTAAAGAACTCCAACTCTCTCTAATAGTGTGTCTGAGATCAGATGCATTGTAAGGAACCCCAACTCTCTCTAATAGTGCTTCTGAGATCAGTTGCATTGTAAGGAACCCCAACCCTCTCTAATAGCGCGTCTGAGATTAGATGCATTGTAAGGAACCCCAACCCTCTCTAATAGCGCGTCTGAGATTAGATGCATTGTAAGGAACCCCAACCCTCTCTAATAGCGCGTCTCAGATCAGATGCATTGTAAGGAACCCCAACCCTCTCTAATAGCGCGTCTGACATCAGATGCATTGTAAGGGACCCCAACCCTCTCTAACAGCGCGCCTGAGATGAGATGCATTGTAAGGAACCCCCAACCCTCTCTAATAGCGCGCCTGAGATAAGATGTATGGTAAATTCTTCTGTATTTGGTACAATTTGAAATTACCTGAAAATTGCAGGGAACCCAAGTGCTCCTAGGAACCCTGGTTGAAAAACCCTAAACGAATCAGACTGGTCCACACGCCGTTAATACCGTCCTAATAAGATGGAGAGACTTGTGTCGATATTCTGGCGCCGCTGTCCTCGGGAGGGGGGTGCTTTCCTGCCACCCTTGAAGCTTCTCGCTAAAGCAAATGTAGGATTAGGTATTTGAGATTTGTTGGGAAGGTCCTGAACAAACTTGTCTTTCTCTGGTGGAGCAGTTCCGTGAAGAGCTTCTCTTCTGCCGTGAAGTGGTTTAAACACCGGCTGTAGTACACTTTACCCTGACACCTTGCCATTAAGTTATGCAAAGTACTTTTCTTTAAAGTGGCGATCTCCAATGCTCGCTGAATCATTTCTGTTTTACCGGTTGTGAAAGTTGTGTTTACTGGAAGAGGCCATTTAAAATGCTGATATATATATATATTATATACTGGGTAA
Organism: Ascaphus truei; assembly: GCF_040206685.1. Taxonomy (NCBI): domain Eukaryota; kingdom Metazoa; phylum Chordata; class Amphibia; order Anura; family Ascaphidae; genus Ascaphus; species Ascaphus truei. The sequence continues at coordinate 64,424 of NW_027457045.1, forward strand.
TCATTGTACCCTACCCCCTATTCATGCTATCGCAATACTGAAATGTTCTTTCGTCATGCCAATAAAGCTTATTTGATTTGATATACAAACGCACACATATATATCTATACACAAGAGAGAACAACAAGTGCACGCTCCGTGTGTGAAATCCAACTAACAATTTAATCTTCTGGACAAAATAAAAGTATCACACTCACAAATGTCAGTGGTATAAAGGCATGTTATGAGTCAAGCTCATGCCCCATACAACAGGCAGAGTGGAGAAATTGCCGTCCAAGATGGTCTGAGATGCTGGCCATGCTTCAGGAACCTGAGCAGGTTGTGTCTCCTCACATTCAGGTCCTCCGGCAACCCGGTAGTGTGCTGTTAGGTTCCTCCTCGGCTCCGTATCAATCCTGGTTCTGGCGTGGTGACGTGGTATGCAACCTTAACGTCCCCGTGCGTTTTGTCGTGATGTCACGACTTCGTCAGGGGGGTTATCTATATCTGGAATAGTTGCAGTGGTGACCCATAATGTAGGTAGAATGGGAAAATGGAAAAATATGGCAAAATCAACGTTTTAGACAAAGACCAGCTGATCCCAGAATACATTACTGCTTCAGTTTCAGCACTAGGGAGGATGCTGATGACACAGGCCAGTGTTTCCCATTCACCGCTAGACGTCCCCGCATGGGTCTGTGCCAGTACATGGTAGATCTTCTCCGGAGCTGTCTCTTGTTTGCATGGGACGCTCGGCCTGGAGATCTGTCTTTGAGTTGGGGGTCTCTATGGCGGAGAATCAATATGATCTGTTACGGGTTAACGCACCCAACCTGGCGTTAACTGCGCTTCCAGTCCGTGGTCGTAAACGCGGGATCGGGTGTGTTAACCGTCAACGCACTTTAACGAGTCATTCCCAATGGGTGTTTATGTGGGACTGTGGGGTTATGCATGTGGGTTTGACCTTTACGATCATGAATACAGAGCTAACGGCTCTCTTATAGGATGGCTATAACCTCTGCATGAATCCAACCTTCTTCAGACACACCGGCCCCTTCTCAATATGATATGAAGCTACTTTCCACCGCTGCAGAAATACAGAGTCTCCCATCGCCCCACTTAGATTGTGAGCTCTTCGGGGAAGGGTCTTCCTGTTGCGGTAATCCCCAGCGATTGTACGTTATTTTCCTTGTATTGTCATTTAGAAAAGCGCTGCGGGGCGCGATAGAAATAATATGATGCACACATACATTCACAATGTTGGAACTCAAATCTTGTCCAGCGCCGGGGAAGCAGCTTCTCCGCGTATTAGATAAGGGCGCCGGGGCCCTAAACAAGGGAGTTGGCCACGTTCCCATCGCTTCCTTCACTGGGTGAACGGGATCAGTAAGAAGGGAGTGCGGGGGAGTTGGCCACGTTCCCATCGCTTCCTTCACTCGGTGCACGGGATCAGTAAGAAGGGAGTGCGGGGGAGTTGGCCACGTTCCCATCGCTTCCTTCACTCGGTGCACGGGATCAGTAAGAAGGGAGTGCGAGGGAGTTGGCCACGTTCCCATCGCTTCCTTCACTCGGTGCACGGGATCAGTAAGAAGGGAGTGCGATGGAGTTGGCCACGTTCCCATCGCTTCCTTGACTCGGTGAACGGGATCAGTAAGAAGGGAGTGCGGGGGAGTTGGCCACGTTCCCATCGCTTCCTTCACTCGGTGAACGGGATCAGTAAGAAGGGAGTGCGGGGGAGTATGCCACGTTCCCATCGCTTCCTTCACTCGGTGCACGGGATCAGTAAGAAGGGAGTGCAAGGGAGTTGGCCACATTCCCATCGCTTCCTTCACTCGGTGAACGGGATCAGTAAGAAGGGAGTGCGAGGGTGTTGGCCACGTTCCCATCGCTTCCTTCACTCGGTGCACGGGATCAGTAAGAAGGGAGTGCGGGGGAGTTGGCCACGTTCCCATCGCTTCCTTCACTCGGTGCACGGGATCAGTAAGAAGGGAGTGCGGGGGAGTTGGCCACGTTCCCATCGCTTCCTTCACTCGGTGCACGGGATCAGTAAGAAGGGAGTGCGGGGGAGTTGGCCACGTTCCCATCGCTTCCTTCACTCGGTGAACGGGATCGGTAAGAAGGGAGTGCGGGGGAGTTGGCCACGTTCCCATCGCTTCCTTCACTCGGTGCACGGGATCGGTAAGAAGGGAGTGCGAGGGAGTTGGCCACGTTCCCATCACTTCCTTCACTCGGTGCACGGGATCAGTAAGAAGGGAGTGCGAGGGAGTTGGCCACGTTCCCATCGCTTCCTTCACTCGGTGAACGGGATCGGTAAGAAGGGAGTGCGGGGGAGTTGGCCACGTTCCCATCGCTTCCTTCACTCGGTGCACGGGATCGGTAAGAAGGGAGTGCGAGGGAGTTGGCCACGTTCCCATCACTTCCTTCACTCGGTGCACGGGATCAGTAAGAAGGGAGTGCGAGGGAGTTGGCCACGTTCCCATCGCTTCCTTCACTCGGTGCACGGGATCGGCAAGAAGGGAGTGCGGGGGAGTTGGCCACGTTCCCATCGCTTCCTTCACTCGGTGCACGGGATCGGTAAGAAGGGAGTGCGAGGGAGTTGGCCACGTTCCCATCGCTTCCTTCACTCGGTGCACGGGATCAGTAAGAAGGGAGTGCGAGGGAGTTGGCCACGTTCCCATCGCTTCCTTCACTCGGTGAACGGGATCGGTAAGAAGGGAGTGCGGGGGAGTTGGCCACGTTCCCATCGCTTCCTTCACTCGGTGAACGGGATCAGTAAGAAGGGAGTGCGGGGGAGTTGGCCACGTTCCCATCGCTTCCTTCACTCGGTGCACGGGATCAGTAAGAAGGGAGTGCGGGGGAGTTGGCCACGTTCCCATCGCTTCCTTCACTCGGTGAACGGGATCAGTAAGAAGGGAGTGCGAGGGAGTTGGCCACGTTCCCATCGCTTCCTTCACTCTGTGCACGGGATCAGTAAGAAGGGAGTGCGAGGGAGTTGGCCACGTTCCCATCGCTTCCTTCACTCGGTGCACGGGATCAGTAAGAAGGGAGTGCGGGGGAGTTGGCCACGTTCCCATCGCTTCCTTCACTCAGTAAGAAGGGAGTGCGGAGCTTCCGTTCCAGCCTCGTTTTCTGTACGCTGAGGAAAGGGCCAGGTGCGCTTTCTCATTACTGGTATTTGTTTGTTTTTTTTAAGCGCTTATCCATTTTCAAACTGTGCAAAATAATTTGTAAGCCGGCTGCTGCGCGTTGAAGATCGTTCATTTATTCATAACGTATTTATTAGCACAGTTATTATCCGCTTTAGGCGTGCAGTCATTATAACGTTTCCCGACCTAAACAAATTCCCGTTGCACGCGTAGTTAATGTTCTGCGCCATTATTAAATGGAAAAATAAAGAACGAGAGGCACTCAGCCATGAAAGCAGCCTCGCCGTGCACTCAACAATCTGGAGTTAAGTTATCAAGTAGGTGGTTAACTCTTTCAGTGCTTGAGAGGCCGCTAATGCATGATGGGGCAGTCTACCTTTTCTGTCGTTCGTGCGTGCAAATCTGTGTTCTCATGCGAAAGGTGGCAGAGTATTTTCTGCAGAATGCTGCTTAACAAATTGCCATAATTAGTCTTATTATTGTACCAGTACCTGCACGCGTCAGTATCGTACATCGACAAACAACCTGTGTACTGGTTTTTCCCCTAGTGGTCACCAATGGGTTAAATGCCACCCTCCAGCTGATATAGGACAGCAACCTATACCTGTTGGAGGACCATAAATACCCCGTCCTTTCCTCCCCAGGTGGTGTCTTTCTGCCCTACCTTAGCTGAGGTAGCGGCTAGGATGTTTCTGTATTATAGAAGGGGGTTTACCTGACTACTTATTAATCGGTTCACGGGAGGTGTCTGCGCCCCTCTCTCTCGCTGTAGCCTGGATGTCCGCTCTCCAAGGAGTTGCTTGTTCCGTAGGGCAGAAGGGAGGCCATGCTGCAAAGAGCCGCTGTTGCTCGCAGCTCCAGAATCCTGGTATGAGCCGCTTGTGCAGGTGCACACGCCAGAGTCCTGGTATGAGCCGCTTGTGCAGGCGCGCACGCCAGAGTCCTGGTATGAGCCGCTTGTGCAGGTGCGCACGCCAGAGTCCTGGTATGAGCCGCTTGTGCAGGTGCACACACCGGAGTCCTGGTTTGAGCCGCTTGTGCAGGTGCGCACGCCAGAGTCCTGGTATGAGCCGCTTGTGCAGGTGCACACACCGGAGTCCTGGTTTGAGCCGCTTGTGCAGGTGCGCACGCCAGAGTCCTGGTATGAGCCGCTTGTGCAGGTGCACACACCGGAGTCCTGGTTTGAGCCGCTTGTGCAGGTGCACACACCTGAGTCCTGGTTTGAGCCGCTTGTGCAGGTGCGCACGCCAGAGTCCTGGTATGAGCCGCTTGTGCAGGTGCACACACCGGAGTCCTGGTTTGAGCCGCTTGTGCAGGTGCACACACCTGAGTCCTGGTTTGAGCCGCTTGTGCAGGTGCGCACGCAGGAGTCCTGGTATGAGCCGCTTGTGCAGGTGCGCACGCAGGAGTCCTGGTATGAGCCGCTTGTGCAGGTGCGCACACAGGAGTCCTGGTATGAGCCGCTTGTGTAGGTACGCACGCAGGAGTCCTGGTATGAGCCGCTTGTGCAGGTGCGCACACAGGAGTCCTGGTATGAGCCGCTTGTGTAGGTACGCACGCAGGAGTCCTGGTATGAGCCGCTGGTGCAGGCGCGCACGCAGGAATCCTGGTATGAGCCGCTTGTGCAGGTGCACACACCGGAGTCCTGGTATGAGCCTCTTGTGCAGGCGCACACACAGGAGTCCTGGTATGAGCCGCTGGTGCCGGTGCGCACGTAGGAATCCTGGTATGAGCCGCTAGTGCAGGCGCGCACGCAGGAGTCCTGGTATGAGCCGCTTGTGCCGGTGCGCACGTAGGAGTCGTGGCATGAGCCTCTTGTGCAGGTGCGCACGTAGGAGTCCTGGTATGAGCCGCTAGTGCAGGTGCGCACACCGGAGTCCTGGTATGAGCCGCTTGTGTAGGTGCGCACGTAGGAGTCCTGGTATGAGCCGCTAGTGCAGGTGCGCACGCAGGAGTCCTGGTATGAGCCGCTAGTGCAGGTGCACACGTAGGAGTCCTGGTATGAGCCTCTTGTGCAGGTGCGCACATAGGAGTCCTGGTATGAGCCTCTTGTGCAGGTGCGCACGTAGGAGTCCTGGTATGAGCCTCTTGTGCCGGTGCGCACGCTGGGGTCCTGGTATGAGCCGCTAGTGCAGGTGCGCACACCGGAGTCCTGGTAGATGCCATACCACGTGGACTCAGAAGGTAGCAGGGAGATCTCGCGAGAGTTGTCACAGTGACGTCACTAAGGGAAAAGAGCTGAGGTTTTAAAAGTGCTTAGCAAACGAACGCTGACGCTGCCTCCCTGCTGGCCTGCCTCCCTGCTGCCATGCCTCCGTACTGCCCTGCCTCCCGGCTGCCGTGCCTCCGTACTGCCCTGCCTCCGTACTGCCGTGCCTCACTGCCGCCGTGCCTCTTTGCTGCCGTGCCTCACTGCTGCCCTGCCTCCGTACTCCCCTGCCTCCGTACTGCCCTGCCTCACTGCCGCCGTGCCTCTTTGCTGCCCTGCCTCTTTGCTGCCCTGCCTCCCTGGCTCACTGCCGCCCTGCACAAGGATCACAGACGAGCGGAGGACCGCTTTTACTCTGGGAAGCCTGTGCAAGTGCTGCAAAGTGAGGTGTAAGTGCTACTAGCTTACCTAAGGATACAGGCACTGCTTACAAACGTGCAGGCCTATAAGACCCTAGCCGGGGTTACTTGCATCCATACGTACAGGCCTATAAGACCCTAGCCGGGGTTACTTATATCATGGATGCAATTTACGAAGAGTACTATGAAAATGCCACGGTCAGCCCCGGGGACAAAGCAGTTGTCAGTATTGTGATTTTTCTTTCTTATAAAAGAGATGGCTGTAATTACTGATACTTGTATTATCAGTACTACAAGATTACAACAGGAAGACCCAGTGAGAAGAGCAGCCACGGAGCCGGCTGCTAAGAAAAGCAAGACTTTGTGCCGCGGATCGCCTGAAACACGGCAAAGAACCCAATTGAACCAATGTTGAATTTCATCTCTTGGATGAAGGACGCGGTAACTCATGGTATTAAGGCGGCCTCTTCGCACAAAAGCCGAAAACGGGCAAGAACGTATATATGCGCCTGGAAAGACCGCAAGACTCCACTTGTGAAGATTCAGAGGACGAACAATTCAACGGGATGGAGGCGGAGACGGGATCATCAGAAAAATACATTTCTGCAGTTGAATTGTCCACCGTTGACCTCATCGACAACACTTTTTCTGCAACCCCCCTCTTGAAACTCATAGCCCAGCAATCTCTGCTTGCTGGCACTCCTGGAAATGTAAAAACACATCAAATACTTTAGTACCGCATCATTTCACAGTAAGGCTATACAACAGTTAGGCTCAAGAGCTGACACTCCAGAGCCCCAACACATCAGTCAGAGGTAACCAAACAGGCTTAACCTTTATGAGGGAGCCTGGTTACCCCCTCACCATTAGAAAGACCGTGTGCCTGCTTCCATTCCTTTGCTCAAGTACTTCTGGGATGTCTGGACTTCCCTGGACACAGCGCACCGGCAGATAAGTACCCCCCTCCAGCACCTACCAGCGGTGTGCATGTGCTTCTATATATGACTACCCCCTCACCATCACATAGATTATGTAAGGTTGCCTCCGGAAGGTCAATGGATTTGGTACTGTATCTCTAGATCTGTTTTGTCTATCAGCTTCTTCCAATGCATCTTCATAATTTTTCTCAATCACTAAAATGGGAGTTAAAATTAAAACAGTTAAACCAACACATATCATACCAAATTTCCAGGCCGGATCCATAATACTTCCTACGGGGTTGATATGTACTAATTTCGTCATTAGGGGGTTCCTCGTAAACGTCTTTTAACGGGTTTTTAACTCGGTCCAACAATTTACAATGAGACGGGTGGACCCAGGATTCGACTTCCGCGACCTTTACGGCAGTGTTTGTGGTGAATAAACACACAGATACCCAGCAAGCTCTGAAAAAAAAAACAAATTACCACATTATATATATATATATATATATATATATATATATATATATAATGTGTGTCAAAACGCGTGCTACTGGGCGGGGCTAAATGTATACAACAAGAAACAAAGAAGACCAAAGTTACATCCAATATAACAAAAATACATAGTGAAATACCTATATATTGTCTTGAAAAAGGGTAATTTAGTTTAACCCTTTGGCCAAAGCGTTTTAAGCCTGCGAGCCACATCAAGGCATGACCATTAATTAGCAGGTCCTAACACTACCTGAGTTAAAATTCTTATTTACCTCTATAATTAGAGGTAGAATGATCAACATTGGATCTGTCACAACCCAGCAAAACTGACCTGATAATTTGGAAAGTGGGGAGGGGCGAGCTTAAACCCTTGGGGGGAGGAGCCACTAACCTCCAAAACCTGCTGAGACCAGCTGGACAAGGTTAATAAACACACAGATACCCAGCCAGCTCTGAAAAACAAAACAAATTACCACATAATATATATTTATCTATATAAGTGTCAAAAGGCGTGCTATTGGGCATGGCTAAAAAAATACAACAAGAAACAAAGAAGCCCAAAGCTACATTCAACATGACAAAAATACATAGTGAAATACCTATATATTCTCTTGAAAAAGGTTCATTTAGTTTAACCCTTTGGCCAAAGCATTTTAAGCCTGCGAGCCACATCAAGGCATGACCATTAGCAGGTCCTAACACTCCCTAGTGGTGAACAAGATTTGATAGGGGGCCTCCACTTTGGCTACAGCGCTGTTTTCTTTTAGAAATTCTTTACAAGTATCCAATCTCCAGCTTACAGATGATGAGTCTTAGAAAATTCTTTGGTTCGCTGTACAGCTTTGACCTGTTTATGGATAGACTGCAAAGTCTTCATTAGTTGCATGCAATACTTAGATATCGTCTCACCTGCTATCACATGATCCTTAACTAATAACTTGAGCTGAAGAAGCCGTAATCATTGGCCGCCCCGTCAATATCTCACGAGGGGGCAGGCCATGTTTACGCACCGATGTGCTTCTGATGGACATGAGTGTTAAAGGCAGCGCCTCTAGCCACTTGAATCCAGTTTCCTCACAAATTTTCCCTATCTTCCCCTTAATGGTCCCATTAGCCCTTTCAACTGCGCCAGCGCTCTGCGGATGATGTGCACGATGGAGGTGGTAGGTAATACCTAACCCTTTAGCAACCTGTTGGACTATTGCCGCTGTAAATATGTGTTACCTCTATCTGAAAATATATGATATGGTAGACCATATCTAGGAATAAATTCCTGTAATAGTTTCTTAGCATCAGCATGTTGAGCGGGATAGGCCGCCCCCCCAATTAGAGAAAGTGCAAATGACCACCAGGACATATTGATAATGGAGGCTTCTGGGCATTTCAATAAAATCAATCTGAAAATTGATTAATGGGCCCCATGGGCAAGGTGGGTGATCAGTTCCTGTGATTTTCACTGGCTTATTGATGTTAAAAGCTTGGCAAGTGGGGCATTGTGTACAGCGTCTTTCTGCTGCTACTGTCACCCCTGGTGCCCACCATTCCCTTTTGATAATGCCCACTATTCCCTCGTTCACATGGGAAACACTGTGTGCCATGCGAACAATATAGGGCATCAAGGAAAAGGGCAGAGCCTGCTTTCTATTAGGTCCCCACAGTGGGGATGTGCAGCCTGTCTAATTTTAACTGTGTTGCCCACCTCCGTGTACCTGCCAAATTGGGCATATTTTACAATATTGCTGTAACATTTTATCATTTCAACAATAATTCCCCCGTTTGCCAGAGCGAGACATATAAATCACTCAAACAAGGTGGGGGTAATAGGATCTTTGGTGCTACCAGCCGGCCGTCCGGAGAGCGCCAGAGTCCATCAGGGTGTAATAGGCACCCTGCTAGTCTCTGATTCTAATTTACACCATGGGACAGAATTTTAAATTTGGGCTAGATCACTAAAATCAGTGTACAGAGACTGGGTGGTAAATATAAACATTTTAGTATCCTGGGGTACCTGCGGATATAAAGTTTTATATAGTACAGCAGGGCCCCGCTTCTCGGCGCTTCGCTTTTTGGCGATACGGCGGCACCGAGAAGGGGGCCGCCATCTTTGATTCCCAGTTGCGCATGCGCAGGACGGGCGGTTGCGCCCGGCGCGCATGCGCGGACCGGTGTCTGCGCGCGCAGACCATAGGCCGCGCATGCGCAGAACGGCAAAAACGCCGTTCTGTGCATGCACAGAACTGAAAATCGCCGGATCCGCATTCCGGCGATTTTCATTATACGGCGGGCCCCTGGAACGGAACCCGCCGTATACCCGGGGCCCTGCTGTACCAAAAAACATAAATAGAATTGGTGTACACAGCAGCTGTTTCACCTGTAGCGAGTACACGAAGTCTGGCAAGGACATAAAAAAACACAAATTTAGCAACTAGAAATGGATTAACCTTGGGTAGAAGATTTGCATTTAAACCCTCATGTTGGGAATAAGCAGAATCTGAACCAACTTACCCGTCGTATCTCTCTGACTCGAGCCATCAAAACACAAAATAAAATCTGGATTGCTCAGAGATACATTCTTTTAGATGAGAGGTTACAGACACGGGATTCAAGGTGAGACACCTTTGGAGAGAGAAATGGTCAGCCGCTATAATATATGTCACATATTTAGTTAACTTTACAGTAGAAAAATAGTGTGCGTTAAACTTCAGAAATAAAACAGCAGCAAGAATTTTTTTAGTTCTCCATTAACATGCTGTGCATTTCCCATAGAATAGTTTAATTCCCCTCTACTATTTATATGGAGGAGGCAGAAAACCTAAACAAAAAATAACACAGAAAGTGAGGCATTGAAGGCAAAATAAAAAAAACCTTCATCCCAAAAACCTTGTCCCTGTCTATAAAGACAGCAGACTCCAATATGTAAAACTTGATAAATAGCCGGCTTCTCAACACAAATATATATACACTTGTTACTGCAGCACCTATAAAATATTTGTTATTTCGTACATACTAACTGAGGGGATTGCCAAGGGGGGTCTCAAAGAGTTCTGGTCTTAGTTGAGTGTTTTCCTTGTTTGACAAGAATCCACCAAGGCTGCTGCAGCTGCCACTGCCTCATACATATGGGGAAAGCTTGTGCTACTGCATCTAGTTTTTTACTATAATAGGCCACTGGCCTCTGATTGGTACCGTGTGTTTGCGTGAGTACTCCTGAGGCATGTCCATAGGTAAAATAATGGTGTCTGTGCTATTTGGGTCAGGGTGAGCAACATAGAGAGCTGTTACAGACAGACATTGGGCTGCAGCGTGTCTCGCAGCTTGATCTGCTTTAGAATTGCCAATAGAGATTGGGCCTTTATTATTTGTGTGAGCTGCTTTTAACCTTCACGCTTTTCAATTACTGCTGTTCAAAAATCAGACAGGATCAGTTCATTTAGGAAAACAAACAGTTAGTTTCCTATTATAAGTTTGAACAGAGAAACCTTGATAACTAAAAAAGAAACAAAACCATCTCTGAAACCTTTCCTATAAAACAAAAATCTTATTGTTTTAATTACTATTTATTTCTAATTCCTTATCTCTCATTTACACAACCTTTCTCTGCCTACAACTCTCTCCTACCATTATTGGATCAGACTCTTTCTTTTGTCTAATTTTATCACCCTAAAAAAATGTACTTTACTTTTAAAACTTTGCGTTTTCGATTTATTTCGTTTCAGCCCTGACTCCTCAAAATCAGTATATAAAAAACTTTATTTAAAACTTCCTTATATTCTACTTCATATTTTATTTGTATCAATAGATCGTTTACATATTGTAACACAGTATCTCCCACGCCCAGGAATAACAAAACCGTTGCTACGGTAAAAACATGTTAATGAGCTATGGAATTACTATGTAATTACAAATCTAAGAAATCTTTTTACAACTGCCAAATTTCACATTTTCTTTAAAAACTTAACACTAACAATCTTTAACATACAATACTGCCTAAGTTTATTTTAACCGTTATTATTCTTTCATTCTAAATCATTAACTATCAGAGAGTGACACACAAACACTTCACTCCACGACATATAATAATTATGCCTTCAAATTAGTTACTTTGATCTTTCTAAAACAAAAAACATTTAAAGAGGATGTCCCCTTTTTCTTTTTCAGGGCAGGACATAGAATTTATAAGACAATCAGAAATTATACTCTCCTGATTTTAGCCAAATAATTATATATGATCCTAAAAAATTATACCTTGTCATTGATACCAAAAATCTACACTAAGCAGTAGTGCAGTGTTTACCTACATTCTTGCTAAGAAAGTGTCACGCCTGTATGCCCGCAGACCAAGCTAGACCCCAGTACTGAGGTGGGAACGGTATGATACCACACACCCACAGCAGTGGGAGCAAGCCCGGAGTGTGGTATAGCGTTGGTGGGCCTGTAGAAAGAGTTGTTAGCATATACTTGCAACGCTTGGGAGTGTCCGTGAGAATAGTCGTGTCCGTTTGCCAATGTTCAGGGGATCCAGAGAGTAGAGTCGTCAGAGAGCAAGCCAGGTCCTAGGATGCCAGAGGTCAGCAAAGTCGTATGCGTAGCAGGGTTCAAGGGGTAACCAGAGAGCAGAGTAGTCCAGGGAGAGCAGGGGTCAAAAGCCAGGGAAATCCAAAGTAACACAGGAGCACAGAGGGAGCACAGCATAGGACAGGGAAACAGGAATTATGCAGAGCGAGGAAGAGGTGGACAGACAGGGATTATAAAGGGAGATGCACCAATGGTAGAGAGGGGAGGAGTAGAGAGAGAAGTGTGAGAAGCTAGAGATAGGTCAGGGAGAGAAGAGGAGGAGACAGAAGGGGCAGTCAGGGGAATGGCCTGAACAGCTTGGGAGGCGGAGACAGGGAAATACTGATAAGGAGAGTCTGTGCGTGCGGCCCCTGTAAGCTGGGGATGCGCGCGCACAGGCTGTAACACAGGCGCGGCCCGCACGGAGCAGGGAAAGGCAGCAGGAGGGGGACGGAGCCAAGCAGAGGGAAACGCGGGCGAGGCCTGTGCCCGTGCGATGGCCAGCAAGGGGAGCGAGGAGCATGTACGCGCGTCCCCCGTGGGCTGAGGGGGCGCGCGCACCGGACGCGTCACTAGGCGTGCGGAACGCCGCCCTGCGGGCACCACAGGCAGAGGAGGTAACGGGACGGATGGCACCACAGGAGAAGGTAAGGGAGCTACCGCGGGGGAGAGGGAGCGGGGAGGATTATGGCAGGGATTGTGGGAACGCGTGGGTACGCGAGACCTGCGGGGAACGCGCTGCGGCAAGGGGAGAGAGGTATACGGTGAAGGAGAGGAGTGAGAAGGAGCAGGAAGGATAACGGGAGATGGGAGAGAAGGCGAGGAAGAGGAAGGAATCTCCTGAGTCATCACAGAAAGAAACAAAATACAGTTTGATTCTTATTCTTACAAAAAAACTAATTTAATAAGAATGTACTTTTCTATTGTTATTCTTGTAAATAATCTGAATACTTTCATGAATTTATTAAATGCTATCTTTATTGAAAACTACTTTTTTTTTTTAATTCTAGCAAATGTCTTTCTAGGTTAATGGTTAACTTGTATTCTGTGACGTGTACAAACTCCTGTGTAAGTTTCAAAGAAGAAGGGGAGTGGTGGGGGCTGCTTCTGCAGCTGTGGGCAACAGACATGAGAGAGCTGAATTGATTTTTAGGTTCAGTCCCTCATTTTCCTTTATATTGTATCCCTGATACAGTTCTTGGAATATTGTTTACTAATGATCCTTGACCACTGTTCCAGAAATTTACCCGCTGGGGGTCCGTATAATTAATTGTATCATACAAAACAGGGGCGACCCTCTGGGAGGCCCCTTCTCAGGTTTCACAGAGGATACATTTCCCATTATAGTTACTGCAGTTTTACACTATACTTCTTACTCACACAGACAATCTTCCTTCGTCACACAGATAATCTTTATACTGTTTCTATAAATATTTCTTAATACTCACGGGATTCCGTCACTCGGGTAAGACCATCAGGAGTTCAGGGTTTTACCAAGACATTCAACAATTTATACTAAAGCCATTTGTGAAAAGGTGGCTTACCTAGTTTGGTTGACCTGGAGAATGTCTCGTGATCTCCCGTTCCTCCTTTGGTCCCAGTCCCAAAATGTAGGAATCCCACTTCTGACACCAAGTGTGACCGCAGCCTTTTCTGGGGTACCCCCAAGGTACCAAGAACTGCAGGCAGGTTCGGTGAGTATCAAGGAATATTTAATAATGAGTGCATAAGGAGATGACACATCAACAAGCTGTTTTATTGTGATCTGATGTGGGTATCATCCCAGCCTTAGTATTTATACATTACATATAACCCTTATCTTATATGCATATATTATCACTTCACCCAATCCACAAGTTCCACATTGCACATTCGAGCTATCCCATAATAGTTGTTCTTCCCAAACTTAGGTTTCGATTCCCAGGAAGTACATGATTTATCTGGGATAATCCCAGAGCAAACCTTTCCCAACTTTACATTCCATCACGTACATAGAATTACCAAAAAACACTTATCAGACATACACACAAAACAGAGGAGACAAAATAGAAGACCTGTAACCCCAGACCCTTTCTCTTCTCTATAGCCCTCCTGTCCATAATTCTTTCACAATGGGTTTATAAGATCCTGATGGCCTGGACCAAGCTGCCCATTTAGACCTTAACAAACAGTGTCAAACAGCTTATGAACAACCCTAACTGCAACCATACAGGTGGTAAAATGGGCCAGATGGCATATAGGAACGTTCCAACAGAACTTCTTACACCAATGGCACAGATGGGAAACAAGCCTAGACCAATTGATCTCCTTACCGCAAGACATAAGGGAATCCCTAAAATGACGGGAAGCGGAAAGAACCTAAGTACAGGTTGTCCAGTACAGGATCAGGTCTGGCTTGTACTTACGACAGACGTAAGTGGCACAGGCTGTGGGGGGCCCAACTCGGGACAGAGATAGACCACCTGCCCAGGATTATCGGAAGTCACGAAACATCAGTAAACATTTAAGAGTTGAGTGGTAATGGAGGCAATTGGGCACTTCTCACTGCATCTACAAGGGTGCAACATGAAGGTCTTGTCAGACAACTGTACAACAGTAGCCTATATAAGGAGACAAGGAGGAACAAGAAGTCCTGTACTCTTGCAGGAGTTACATCCAGTTCTCACCTGGGCAGAACATAATTTAACAGACCTTACAGCGATCCATATCGCAGGAAAAAGGAAGCTAAGGGAAGAATTCCTCAGCCGGAAACCTTAGACCGAGGAGATTGGTCTCTAGCGAGCACAACCTTTAACCAATTAGTAAGAAGATGGGGGAGACCAGAGATGGATTTCATGGCAACGGCAGGAAACTAGAAAGTTTCCATACAAAAATGTCACCCAGAGGCTACCAAGGTAGATGCCCTCTCATTTCCATGGAAATTCCGTACCGATTTCCTCTGATACCAAAGATTCCTAGGGAGATAAGGCAGATGTGGTGGCAATACTCCCAAATTGACCACGCAGAGCTTGGTTGCCACAAATAATCCACCTGTTGGTGGACAAACTATGGCAGATGGCCAATGTTTCAGGTCTTCATATCCCAGGGTCCAGTGCAATATCCCACTCTAGGGGCTTGGACTTTGATGGCGTGGAGGTTGAGTGGAAACTGCTCAGATCCAAAGGGCTATCACACAAGGTTGTACAAACCTTGATGGTGGCAAAGAATATCATATGAGAGGAAAAAGGACCCAGTCTTCCAGCACTCTGTCACAACAAATGTAGAATTATAAAATTAAAATACTTTATTGATAACCAAGAATAAAAAATAGGGTGTTAAAACCAGTCGCTTACTATGCCATAACACGCCTATATCATTGGTGTGTCACTCGAGTGCGTAATACATGCACTGATACACTGATACTGACATTAACCTTTAAGCGAGTTCCAATAGACCCCTCTCCTATATCTCTTAGGAAGCTATAACAGATAGCACCTTGATCCCGAATATCTATTAGGGATCTTATCACCAAATCTACCCACCTCACCTTGGATGGGTTATGAAGGATACAGTCAAGTGCTGTTATAACACACCGTTTAATTGAGTTTTAACACCCTATTTTTTATTCTTGGTTATCAATAAAGTATTTTAATTTTATAATTCTACATTTGTTGTGACAGAGTGCTGGAAGACTGGGTCCTTTTTCCTCTCATATGATAATATTAGTCTCCATCCAGTCAGCACCTCACTGTGGTTAGCATAAGCTGTGCGGGTTTTTTCTGTGTGTATCATGGTGGCAAAGAAGGAAAGTACCTCTACAGTGTACTATAGATTTTGGCAGTGATTAAATCTGTAGGGTGAACCCGAAAGTGTAACATTTTTGGATCTACGTGCTCCCACGATTCTGGAGTTTCTGCAAGAAGATCTAGAGCTGGGACTCGGCACCAGCTCACTGAAGGTACAGATATCGAGATTTTCGGCATTACGAGGGAAGCACTTGGCCACCATGGATCTCATAAGTAGATTCTTTCAGGCTCTCAAGAGAATGAAACCACAATATAAGGACCAAGTGACTTCCTGGGATCTACCTTAAGTATTACGGGCATTAACAGGCCCCCCTTTGAGCACCTTTCTCAAACTTAAGACCCGAATACAACATTGAAAACAGTCATGTTTATAGCGATGACGTCTGCACGCAGGATTGGTGAGTGATATACCTTGTCCACGAAGGAACCATTTTTTTTATTGTCCACTAAGACGAGATCGTCTTGAGGCCGGTTCACCTTTTTCTAACCAAGGTAGTTTCCAAATTTCATCTAAACCAAGAGTCAATTCTACCTCCTGTCCCAGAGCCTGGAAGTGACTAGCAGATTCTACTCACGCTAGACATAGTGAGATGCTTAAAGCTCTACCATTCCAGAACCGGAGAATTTAGTACCTCCAAAGGGTCCAAGAAGAAGACAAGCAGCCTTAGGCTGAGTCCCCGGTGGTCACAGCGGCACGAGCTACAGCGTGCGCGCCACACGCCAGACACTCACCTCTATCAGGCAGGTCCCAGTGGTCTGTTGTCGTGACTCACGAAGCGCGGTGGCGCGTCAGCCAGCGGGGAAGACAAGAATGTTGTCTTCCCGTGCGGCGACGCGGTCACCTGGTGTGCGGGGAGCCAATGGCAGCGAAAGGGAGGGGAGCTCCAAGCCGAAGCTCTGAAAACAGAGGGATATCAGTGCCAGAAGAATGCTCTCAGTGTTGGCAGAAATACTGTACTGGATGCTGAGGAAGTGCTTATGGTGCCACAGCAACTGAGACAGCTTTGTTCGTTCATGGCCGCCGCTCCCCCCCCCCCCCCGTTTTGGCCACTCCCCCGCACCTCCCATCGCTCCCTACAGACCGCAGATTGCGGCTTTAAGCTGTGCATGCGACGGCAGGCGTGCGTGCAGCAGCCAACACTGGGGCCGTAGCCTTAAGGTCACTGGATTGTAGCGGCTATCAGGAGGTCCTGTAGTATCCAGCAGATTCCAGCTCCAGAGCTAGTGAAGGTCCATTCTACAAGAGACATGGTCAGGTCCTGCGCAGCGAAGCCGCAGAATTATACAGGCCGGCAGTTTGGACTTTAATTAATACGTCTATTAAATGCTATTCCTTGGATGTACATTTATTTATTTATTTTTATTTATAAAAATGTCTTACCAGGAAGTAATACATTGAGAGTTACCTCTCGTTTTCAAGTATGTCCTGGGCACAGAGTTATAACAATACATGGTTACATGAAAAGAACAGGGTTATACAGTGAATTCGCAGTCATTTCATGGACAGATTGCATTGGAAAATTGGGTACAGGGGATAAAGGGCTGGTGAGTTTCAGATTGAAATAGAGCAGCTTTAACATCACCAAACATCAGCAAACGGCTCAAACCCGTTGGCTGCGCCAAAGGCTGTCTGCCTTTGGGGCAACGCAGACGTACACTGGGGTGGTTGAGATTGAATCTGTTTCAGCTGTGAACAAAAAATGCTTTGTGTCCTCTCGGCTCATTAACATTCCAGTGGGTGGGGTCGACGTTCCACAAAGTACAAGCACATGTTAACCCTTAGCACGCTGGTCCTGTGCAGAGGGGAGCAGCTCTTGGGGAGCCCCACATGCCTCAGCATACTCTTTGGCAGGAAGGTGCTGACGTCAATTGTCACACTTAAATAAATAAAATAAATAGATTTAAGTGCCTTGGGTGTGGTGTTTTATTATCTGACCCCTTCTTTATTTCGGTACTGCTTTAGCAAGTCTTATTGGGGACCACTGCCATGGGGCATCCAGCAAAATAGAAAATTGATTCCATCTTGCTGTAATTTTCTTTACCTAGAGCAGTTTTCAACCTTTATTTGGTTAGGGAACCCCACAATTTGATTGTGAATTCGCCACTGTCTCGTCCCCCTCCCCCCTTTCGCCCCTCCCCGTCCCTCCCCCTCACCTCCGTCTCTCATGTCTCCCCCCTCACACTCTCCCCCTTATGCTCCCTCATACTCTCTCCCCCATACACACACAAACACACACACACACACACACACACACACACACACACTCTCCCGTCACTTACACACACACACACACTCCCCTCTCACTCACACACACACGCCCCCCTCAAACTTCCCACACACACACACACTCACACACACCCTCACACAGACACACTCTTCCCCTCCCACACACACAGACATACAGTTACACACACACACACACACACACACACACACACATTCTAGCCCCTTCCCCCACACACACTCTCTTTGTTCTTCACACAGACACACACACTCTCTTTAAGGGAGCTGGCTCTCGTGCTGATGCTTCCTATCCCTCTCGTCAGCTGGAAGTTGATGGAAGAAGCAGGGAGAGGAAAGATAGCAGTGACTGGGTGGCTGCTGTTGCTGATGCCGGGTCACTGCTATGTGGGGGTGCCGCCATGCCACCAGGTCTGGGACATCTGGGAGAGTTATCCCAGCTCTCTCCCGCTGGCGGCCGTGGAGCCCCTGAGGGGTGCTCACGGAACCCCGGTTGAAAATCACTGGCCTAGAGAGTCCATCCATGGCAGCGCTCACCTATTCCCTCCCAAAAGTTATTATGTCGAAGATGATATGAATGTTTCTAGTTATACCTCCTACCTGGGGAGGAAAGGATGGGCTATTTATGGTCCTCGCACAGGTAGAGATTCCTGCCCTATGTCAGCTGGACGTTGGAACTTAACCCATTGGTGACAACTGCCATTGATTTGACTCTCCAGGAAAAGAAAAGGAACATAAGTTGGGTGTCAATTTTCGATGTTCTTAAGACTCTGCCAGCTGTACAACTATTGCACAAAGTTGGACCTGAAACAGCACCAGGTTCATTCAAATAAATATATACAGCCAGTGCTTTTCCTTGCACCCATTCAGTATGCCATGAAGCCATTTCCATGTGCTGGAGAGGAGTTGAACTCAGTTCAAATGAACGGAACAAACTTCTCCAGCACGGGGGAATCCAACATCGCTGAACACCGAGGAAGGACCACGGTCTTCCCAGTGCTCTTTCTTCCAGCAACGAGGAAACTTCAGTTGATGGCGTTTTTCCAGGGAACATTACCTTGGAGCACCCAGTTATCCCGGTCCCGTCTTACCTTGGCACATCTGATTGCCTGGCCAGCTTTTCGTTAAAAGCATTCTTTATACAGAGGATTAAATAACTGACCCTCTGAGCTCTCCCGATGATAGCGATAATAATAATAACTTGCTGGGCTTTGCTAGTCTGGGAGGTTTTGTTGGCAAGAGCAATGATGGATCATGCAGGAGAGAACAGAAGTGATGAGCTTCATTTCCTGCTGGGAGATCTGTGGAACGCGGCAGTGCTATGCACGTGCGTGGCAGCGAGAGGGTTAAGTCACCTCTTGCGTTGGTAATGTAATTCTCCTGCACAGTGAGGGGTCACATCGAACATGTGGCAAACAAGTCACCATCAGTCTACATGTCATGTACAGGGAGGGGGGGGACGGGACGTAAGAGACTTGCAGACATACAGTCTCAAGGTTACACACGTACTGCTAACTTAATAACAAGAGGCCGACATCTTAACTGCTGCCTCACACCTCCTGATACTCTCCTAATCGCTCCATTACCACAAACACGGGAGAGAATTGTTAAATAATAGTCTCCGTTTCTGCCAGTCTTCACTTAATCAGGCATTTTTTTTATGCGCCCTCGAAGTCTTCGTTCCCGTTTTGGTCGCCTTTCACGCGGTCTGCTACTTTTGAGGGTTTTCTGGGATTTTTGCTTTTAGAAGGGTTGGTGTTCAGAGAAAGTGATGTTTTTCTTGACGATTTTTTTTTTTTTTTAATTACGTGCATATCTGGCGACTTTGTAAAGAATAAACGAACAGCTTGCGGGAAACACGGGGATTGGAGTTCCCCTGTCCTTCTCCAAATGAAAAAAGGAGATTTATGCACACAGTGCTACCTCTTGTAGGGCCCTATAGTGTGACACATCCTGTAGCATGTGCTATATCAGGGGTTCTCAACTCCTCTCTTCCAGAACCCCCTCCCCTCAGCAGGTCAGGTTTTAAGGATATTTCAGCTTCTGCACAAGTGGCTCTGTCGAAGAGCCTACTTCCACACAGGTGGCTCAATCAGTGGCTGGTTGAGCCACCTGTGCTGAAGCAGGGATACTGATACTATATAGAAGACCTTGCTCTAAACCCCTAATAGAGTGTGCGTGCTGCCCGGGAGGGTGATATATGAAAATGGAGAGATATATATCCACAGACGGATATAGAAGATCCCTAATTATGGCGCAGTGCGCCATAATTAGGGATCTTCTATATCCGTCTGTGGATATATATCTCTCCATTTTCACTGAAGCAGGGATATCCTGAAAACCTGACCTGTTGGGAGGGGTGGTGGAGTTTGAGAGCTGGAGTTGAGAGCCCCTGCACTATATGGCAGCACCTATATTCCCGGTGCAAAGGCTGAGCAGCAGAATGACACAGTCTGCCCTGGCTAACACTCCCGGACACACAAGATAGGTACAGTCCTGGCTCCAAGGGCCGATGAGGCTGCCAACGCGCTTTGCCTTTTAAATATCCGAGAGACTTTTTCCGGAGGTTACATTTGCTGCTGCCTAATAAAGTCAGGGGAAAGACCCTGTAATTGCAGGGAGCTAAGAATAGAAAGGGACATCGCTGCTGTTTTTGCACTTCCTTGAGCATGACATTGCTGACTTTGACAATTTTTCAATACTCTTTTCATGTGGGTTTGCAATTCGCTCTGCGCCTTTGTGATCAAAGGCGCCGTGGGCTCAGGGGCTGCGCTCTCTGTGGGTTCCCCTCTCCCCCAGCCCGCCTCTCTTGCTTTGTTCGCAGCCGTTCAGCTGCTTGTATATTTCACTGAGCGTCTTCAGCCTGGAGGGGGAAGAAGCAGAGGGATGTTTTTGAATATCCTGGCACACTTAAAACCCTCAGTTACAATCACGGCTTCTTTCTTTCATCGCTGGTTTAATCTCTCTGCATAGAGCGCAGCGGCGAATGCCAGCAACGCCGCAGATTAGGTTCTGCGGTATCATTGCATCTTCACATGCTATATTATTGTAGGCCGGAGTTGTAGGTTCAGGAGAAGTCCCCTAGCTGCTAAACGGGATTACAAGTGTCACATTTTTAGGTACCCCTTTTCCCAACCCAATTCTCCAACATTGTAGCACTCTTGATGACCCAATTATTGTTTAGATAATCTTTTAACAAACACTTAAATATGAGAGGAAGAAGCAGTGATCTATTGAAAGGGCTGAATATATTCCGGGGGATCTCTCTAGTGCAGTGGTTTCCAACTTTTTTTGGTTAAGGAATCCTATGTGGAATTCTGAGGAACCCCCAACCCTCTGTAATAGCGCGTCTGAGATCAGATGCATTGTAAGGAACCCCGACCCTCTCTAATAGCGGGTCTGTGATCAGATGCATTGTAAGGAACCCCAAACCTCTCCAATAGCGCGTCTGAGATCAGATGCATTGTAAGGGACCCCAACCCTCTCTAATAGCGCGTCTGAGATCAGATGCATTGTAAGGGACCCCAACCCTCTCTAATAGCGCGTCTGAGATCAGATGCATTGTAAGGAACCCCAACCCTCTCTAATAGCGCGTCTGAGATCAGATGCATTGTAAGGAACCCTAACCCTCTCTAATAGCGCGTCTGAGATCAGATGCATTGTAAATTCTTCTGCATTTGGTATCATTTTAAAATGATCTGAAAATTACAGAGAACCCTTTAGAGATGCTCGTGGAAACCCAAGGGTTCCTAGGAACCCTGGTTGAAAAACACTGCTCTAGTCTTTGACATGGATAAAGTATTAAAGCAGGAGTACAGACATTATTATATATTTGTTATACATCAGTTTTGTAGTATTAGATAATACTTTCTGCATTTGTTTCCAGTTTTCCAACTCTTAATGCCATTGTTAATGAGTTGTAATGTGCTGAGCATCCCGTGGTTGCTATAGCAGGCTCTGGCACACCCGTGTGAGCCCTGCCATCTCCCCAGCAGTGCAAAAGCTTTGCCAACAAATGATCACAAACCGATCAATTGCAGTGTTGGCAGAAGGAGACGGACTGTTGTTGCAGCTTTCACCTTTGCCACAATATTACCCTTATATTGTAGTTGAGTTCCACTGACTGCAGTATACATTCAAAGGCGGCCATTTAGTGAACCCACGGAGCCTACGCTTTGCTGATTGAACTCAGGAGAATGGATCGATCGGCAGCTCAGGTGATTACTTTTCCTTGAAGGTACTCAAATGCTGCGTATATACCAATAACAAAGAAATAACAAAGGAATAACACCACCTGGTGTGATGCAGTTTAATAGATGCGTCGGTTCAAAGATAAATTAGCGGCTATCCTTTTAGATGTGACTGTCTTCTCCTTGCTCAGGAAGGCTTAGACCAGGGGTGCGCAAACTGGGGGGTGCAAGATTATCTTGGGGGGGGGGACGCGGAGGTTGCAGTGGTCCCGGGCTCTTCCCCAAGGCATTTAAATGCCGGGGAACGCGCGAGGCCTCTGTAACAAAGTTACCGTTGCTTGCTTCCAACGACACGTCGTCAAATGACGCAGCGGGGTCACGTGACGTCACGTTGCCATGGCGACGTCAAATGAGGAGGGGGAGGGGATGGGGGCGAGCCGGGGATGGGAGCAGGCAGGGGGGAAGGTTTTTGCACCCCTGGCATAGACCCTTATTATGAAGTAGTGCTATTTTGGACGGGATGCATTGCTGCTTCATGGATCCCAGCCTTAAAGATCATTCATTCATCTGGAACTCTTAAACGTGTCTGTGTGATATCGGAGGCGGGTGGCACGGAGCTGTGTCTGTGTGATATCGGAGGCCGGTGGCACGGAGCTGTGTCTGTGTGATATCGGAGGTCAGTGGTATGGAGCTGTGTCTGTGTGATATCGGAGGCCGGTGGCACAGAGCTGTGTCTGTGTGATATCGGAGGTTGGTGGCACAGAGCGGTGTCTGTGTGATATCGGAGGCCGGTGGCACGGAGCGGTGTCTGTGTGATATCGGAGGTCGGTGGCACGGAGCTGTGTTTGTGTGATATCGGAGGCCGGTGGCACGGAGCTGTGTCTGTGTGATATCGGAGGTTGGTGGCACAGAGCGGTGTCTGTGTGATATCGGAGGCCGGTGGCACGGAGCTGTGTCTGTGTGATATCGGAGTCACAGAGCTGTGTCTGTGTGATATCGGAGGTCGGTGGTAAGGAGCTGTGTCTGTGTGATATCGGAGGCCGGTGGCACGGAGCTGTGTCTGTGTGATATCGGAGGCCAGTGGCGCGGAGCTGTGTCTGTGTGATATCGGAGGCCAGGGGCACGGAGCTGTGTCTGTGTGATATCGGAGGTCGGGGGCACAGAGCTGTGTCTGTGTGATATCGGAGGTCGGGGGCACGGAGCTGTGTCTGTGTGATATCGGAGGTCGGGGCACGGAGCTGTGTCTGTGTGATATCGGAGGCCGGTGGCACGGAGCGGTGTCTGTGTGATATCGGAGGCCGGTGGCACGGAGCTGTGTCTGTGTGATATCGGAGGTCAGTGGTATGGAGCTGTGTCTGTGTGATATCGGAGGCCGGTGGCACGGAGCTGTGTCTGTGTGATATCGGAGGTCGGTGGCACGGAGCTGTGTCTGTGTGATATCGGAGGTCGGGGGCACGGAGCTGTGTCTGTGTGATATCGGAGGTCGGTGGCACGGAGCTGTGTCTGTGTGATATCGGAGGTCGGTGGCACGGAGCTGTGTCTGTGTGATATCGGTGTCTGTGTGATATCGGAGGCCGGGGGCACGGAGCTGTGTCTGTGTGATATCGGAGGTCGGAGGTGTTCTTAGACCTTTGCAGACTGTTTGTGTTACATTGCTACAGTATGTATATCTGTATATAGCACCCACTGTGTACTTTACAAAGACAATACAGTACAGGGAATTATAATAAACAATACACGCAGTAAAGTCAGACAGTAGGAAAGGAAATCCCTGCCCCGGAGAGCTTACACTCTACATTTATACAGCAAACACCCGATCAGAGAGAGGTTATTATTTATTTAACCCTTTCACAGCCAAAGGGGCCTGCAACCCATTGCTCCGCAATTCTGTCCCTGTGACAGAACAGGGCTTAAGAAAAACCTACACGGTTTCTAAATGATGAGTAAACATGTTGCTATGTGAATGAAAATCAGCGGTACTGTGGTCTCCGGTAGCAACACAATTCGATCGCAGGTTAAAATATCGCACAAATAAAATATCGCACAAATAAATTATCGCACAAATAAAATATCGCACAAATAAAATATCGCACAAATAAATTATCGCACAAATAATATATCGCACAAATAAATTATCGCACAAATAAATTATCGCACAAATAAATTATCGCACAAATAAATTATCGCACAAATAAAATATCGCACAAATAAAATATCGCACAAATAAATTATCGCACAAATAAATTATCGCACAAATAAAATATCGCACAAATAAAATATCGCACAAATAAAATATCGCACAAATAAATTATCGCACAAATAAAATATCGCACAAATAAATTATCGCACAAATAAAATATCGCACAAATAAATTATCGCACAAATAAAATATCGCACAAATAAATTATCGCACAAATAAAATATCGCACAAATAAATTATCGCACAAATAAAATATCGCACAAATAAATTATCGCACAAATAAATTATTGCATCATGAAATGAAGCTTGTGGCCCCAAACAGCCTCCTTTGATCCTGGTCAGTTTGGGCATTCAGCGCCTGCTTTTTTGCGGTTTATCGGTATTTCTGGGCCCAGAATAAGTTATCGAGCCGGCCGGGTTCCCTGCGGTGCGTGCGAAAGGTTAGAGGTTCTGCGCGCCGACAGATTGGGGAGGAACACCACAGCGTCCGCTTGCATCCATCGCTTTGATCATTCAATATTGTTACTTGTTTAATCACACGTCACGAACAAGCATGTTATTAGCAAGTGCAGCAAATAAAGCCGTGCGAGCCCAGTGACATAAATACATATGTATGCATTTATAATTATATGTATACCGCGCCATCAATTCCTGTAGCGCGTTGCAGTATAGACATCGGAATACATGGAAATATGATCAAATAAGTTCATCCCTGCTCCAGTGAGCCCACAATCAAATCTATATTATCCGGCACAAAGCTAGCAATTAGAAAATGGAATGAATATATTTTGTGACACTTGCAAGCCTAGTATAATTATTTTATGTCTGTGTGTCTGAGAAAACCCTCTCACTCGGGCGGGATCCGATGTTACTTGCCCTAGGGTACACATCTCGCCCTCGGACTTACACGGTCTTTTACCTTTTAACAAACATCAAATTCCTTTCACCAGCTCATCGTAATGTGCAGCTTCACCGAGTGTTGCATTAGTGGCTATTGTAAAAGATGTCTGTCTACCTCTTATGTCTTATTTATGCTTTCATTTTGCCCTATTTATTTTAACTTTGGTATTATGTTCATGGTAAATAGTACAACTTTTTGGGTTTTTTTTCCAGGCCCAATATACTGTAGAAAAAAGACAGTACCCTGTCTACACTGTAGCTAAATGTGCAACATTTACAGTGGGAACGGTAACTGCTTTAGCATTCCTTAGTGACAGCGAGGTTTAGGAATGGGAACCTAGATACATGAAAGACTTGTTAGAGAGGAATTACCCATTCTGGCATCTTCAAGTGGAGTCAAGCAGCGAGTGGATTATTTTATAATAGCATGAGTTTGGGCAATGAAAATGTTCCAGAGGAGCGTGATCTGAGAGGGGGGAAACGTCAATAGAACACACTGCTTAACTAGGAACAAAGGCAGTGCCCGTGAGGTACGCAGGCAGGGTGGTGCTGCTGCTTGTGATCGCAGTGTCAACTTCATGACAAAGGACTTGAGGCACCTGTTTTGGGGGCGGTTGGCACTGCCTTTGATGCGAGGGAACCTAGATCGAATCCCAATGTCTGGTTCTTGCGACCTTGGACAGGTCGCTCCATCTCCCTGGGCCTCAGGCACCAGAATTGTACCGGGCAAGAACTCAGTGGGCTGGGAAAATTCTCTCTCTCCCCCCCTCTCTCTCTCTCCCCCTCTCTCTCTCCCCCTCTCTCTCTCTCTCTCCCCCCCTCTCTCTCCCCCCCTCTCTCTCCCTCTCTCTCTCCCCCTCTCTCTCTCTCCCCCCCTCTATCTCTCTCTCTCCCCCTCTCTCTCTCTCCCCCTCTCTCTCCCCCCCCCCTCTCTCTCTCTCTCCCCCCTCTCTCTCTCTCTCTCCCCCCTCTCTCTCTCTCCCCCTCTCTCTCTCCCCCTCTCCCCCTCTCTCTCTCCCCCTCTCTCTCTCTCCCCCTCTCTCTCCCCCCCTCTCTCTCCCTCTCTCTCTCCCCCTCTCTCTCTCTCCCCCCCTCTCCCCCTCTCTCTCCCCCTCTCTCTCCCCCCCCTCTCTCTCTCTCTCTCCCCCTCTCTCTCTCTTTCCCCCTCTCTCTCTCTCCCCCTCTCTTTCTCTCTCCCCCCCTCTCTCTCCCTCTCTCGCTCTCTCTCTCCCCCCCTCTCTCTCTCTCCCCCTCTCTCTCTCCCCCTCTCTCCCCCTCCCTCTATATATATATATATATCAATATAACCAAAAAAAATAGTCCAGTAAATCTGCTGTAAAGGAGTGAAGGAAAAATGCTGATGAAAAGTCACTTGTGCCTATTACCACGTATATGCGGGATTTATAATAAGCTGGTGTGTGAGGAGGTGATATAGCCGTGAAGATGGATATAGCTTGATAGGAGGGGAGACAATATGCTATTGTGTATCCAATTGTAGGAACGTTTGTCGGAATGGCGGTCACTGCTAGCCAAATCAGGATAACCAAGCGCAGTAAAAATAAAGTATTTGTTTATTTATTCATCCAAAATAGAAAAGGAACATGTACAGAGTGTACTCTGACGCGTTTCGTCTCCGTGGTGGAGACTTTGATACTGTGCTTTGTTATCCTGATTTGGCTAGCAGTGACCGCCATTCCGACAAACTTTCCTGCGTGATTACATGGGCTGGAGCACGCAGCTGTCGGCGTCTACGGGGAAACTTTGGCATTTACCAGCAAGAAGAGGCGGACACGGTTAGAGCACTGTGAGTACCGGCCAGCTGATCGTGAAGTGTGGGACACAGGGTGCGGTGAGGGAAGCTATGAAGACTCCGTGAGTAAATTTTTGTGACGCTTTGCTACAGCGTTTCACAGATACCTGGGACTGTATACTGCTTACTAGCCCCCCCCTCCTGGCTGAGTCACATTTAAACACACTTGGGACATTCAAGCCATCTACTATTACACCCCTATACGCTGACACAATTTAAGGATCCAGGAGTCTGTGGAATATATGTTTTGAATTACTGCATTATTGCTAGTTGTTGAGCATCAGCTCTAGAGGTTTATTCCTCATTCTCTTCTGTATCCAATTGTAGCCAAAACATATCACCCGTGATAGTATTAAGTGCTGAGAGTGGGAGGCAGGCACTAGCAGCGACTGGGGGTAGAGGAACGATCTCACCAGATTGTGAATACACAGCAAACCCTTAGAGGGTCCACGCGTCCTTCCGTCAGCAGCATCTCGCCAAAACGCTGCTCGGTGACCATATGTTGCTGATCCGGGTAACACTACAGTCGGTCTCCTGCATTCCCCCCCCCCTGCCTGCCGCAAGCTTGTAGCTTTAAAGATGCAAGACTCCAGTGTGCAGGTCTCCAATTTCAACAGGAGAACATCTCAGTCTGGGCCACAACTGCAACAAAGTTGCAAACTTCCAGATAATTCAACCGGCATATATTCAAAAGGTCTTCACTCCTCACTCCTCTTACAGACAATCACTGGGCACAGTGACGTAGACCAACGCGTTTCATCAGCTGTTGGGCCGACTTCATCAAGGGTGATATAAGCAAATGTATTTATTTATAAAACGTGTTACTAGGAAGTGATACATTGAGAGTTACCTCTCGTTTTCACATATGTCCTGGGCACAGAGTTATGATGACAAATACATAGTTACAAATCCATAGCTACATGAAATGAGCAGAGGTTATACATTATATACAAGACACTGCATGCACAGTTACAGATAATATATATTACAGGCGTATGTAACAGTTACAGACCAGATTAAAATGAGAGACAGCTTTAGTTTTGAAAGAGCTTAGACTGGTGGTGGATGTGAGAGTCTCCGGGAGACTGTTCCAGTTTTGGGGTGCACGGTAAGAGGAGGAGGAGCGGCCGGATACTTTGCTGAACCTATGTAGCACTGTGTGCATAGAAAAAAAACATATTATTCAATTATTATTATGTAGTAGTGGTTTGTCCTGGCATATCCCTGCTGATAGTTTAGGCCTGAATTATTGAAGACCGCTCTGCAGAAGGAGAGGTTTTGTATGTAGGAGAGGTTTTGTATGTCCTGTTGAGGGAAGGGAGAACAGAAACGGAGGGGAATTTCTAGCCAGGAAAGTGGAAAGCGTGCGTTTACTGTTGTGACGACTCAGGAGATTCCTTCCCCTCCTTGTCCCTCTCTCCCATCTCCTGTTGCCCCTTCTACTCCTTCCCACTCCTCTCCTTTGCCTTCCACCTCTCTTCCCTTGCCGCAGCGCGTTCCCCGCAGGTCTCGCATACCCACGCGGTCCCTGAGTCCCTCCTATGATCCTCCCCGCTCCCTCTCTCCCGCGGTGCCCGCATTACCTTCCCCCGTTGTGGCATCTGTCCCGTTGCCTCCTCCCTCCGTGGTGCCCGCGGCGCGGCGTTCCGCGCGCCTGGTGACGCGACCGGTGCGTGCGCTCCCTCAGCCCACGATGGGCACGCGCACACGCTCCTCCGCTGGTCTCCCTGATCCACCTGCTCCCTCCTCCCTGC
Source organism: Ascaphus truei (assembly GCF_040206685.1). NCBI lineage: Eukaryota > Metazoa > Chordata > Amphibia > Anura > Ascaphidae > Ascaphus > Ascaphus truei. The sequence continues at coordinate 92,967 of NW_027457045.1, forward strand.
CTCTGCATGCCGTCTCGCGGTCGCGCGTGCGTTCCCCTTCTCTGGGCTTCGTGCTCCTCCTGCGTCCTTCCCTTGCTCCGTGCGGTCCCTCTCTGTGTTGCATGCTCTTCTTATTCTGTTCCCCATGTCTCCGCCTCCCAAGCCCTCCAGGCCATTCCCCTGACTGCCCCTTCTGTCTCCTTCTCTTCTCTCCCTGTCCTATCCCTGTCGTCTCCCACTTCTCTCTCTACTCCACCCCTCTCTCCTATTGGTATGCCCTCCTTTATAACCCCTGTCTGTCCACTTCTTCCTCGCTCTGCATAGTTCCTGTTTCCCTGTGTGTACCTGACCTATGCTGTGCTCCCTCTGTGTTCCTGTTGTTTCCTGCTCCTGTGTTATCTTGGATTTCCCTGGCTTTGACCCCTGCTTGTCCTGGACTACTCTGGTATCCCTTGAACCCTGCTACGCATACTACTTCGCTTACCTCTGGCTTCCTAGGACCTGGCTTATACTCTGACGATTCTAACCTCTGGACTCCTGAACATTGGCACACGGACACAACTATTCTTACGGACATCCCCAAGCGTTGCAAGTATAATCTAACAACTCTTCCTACAGGCCCAGCAACGCCATACCACACTCCGGGCTTTCTCCCACTGCTGTGGGTGTGTGGTATCATACCGTTCCCACTTCAGAACTGGGGTCTAGCCAGGTCTGCGGGCATACAGGCGTGACAACTGTACACTCCGTTGAAGCAGCAATCCCTTCTTTTAATGAGCCAGGAACGCTTCCAAGTTTGGAGATACCGTATTTCCTCAATTCTAAGATGCTCTTTTGTTTCCCACATTCGAACGTTTCTGAAATCGGGATGTGTCTAACAATGGATGTCAAAAGACACCTTCCAGCCGCTAGGAAGAGCAGTGAGTTGTGACGTAGTTTGGCCATTTAATCTGAAGTATATGTAAAAATGTTGTGTTGTTATAATGCCCCTGATACGTTTCCCTCTTGTAATAAGGGGTGGAGACCTATCCCTTCTCTTCCTCCCCAATCTGGAATCGCAGCTTTGTACGCGCTGGCAAACATTGAGAAACGAGTATTTGTACCTGAATGGTTGCTGTACCAATATGGCCGCTAACGCGAGTCACCTGCGGATCACGTGATCTACGTTGCGGAATGATGTTCCCGGAACGCGATCCTGACGACCCTAGCGCAGCGCCTGTAGTGCTGAGCAGGAGGTTGCTGTTGCCATATTAAATCAATGGTGCGTCTTAGAATCGAGGAAATACGGTATTTGTACTTTGCGTGTGCCGGTTTTGACACGTAGCGGACAGCAGAGTACAAAGATGTCTGCCGGCGTCGCCAATCGAAAGCCGTGACATCATCTTCCCCAAGACGTTGCGGCTTTTCTATTGGCCGATGGACCGAGCCCGGCCCCCGGCTGATATATGGTTTGCCCAGTGGAAAGCCGGTCCACCTGGGCTTGCCTCTTCAGAACCAGGTGGCCCCGGATGTTGGGAGACGCACTGAGAACTCCTGGGAAGCCTCCGCGTTCAGGTATAAATAGAATATTATGTATGTACCAGAGGTTGCAGCTTTTACTGCAGGCTTCTCCCTCATCATTAATTCATTGTTCCTAATAAATCCGCCATATAGATGCGTGTTGCCATGTTTTCCCTTCCTGTTAATGCGTGCGCGTATTTCCGCACATCGAAGGCCATTTCCGTGGAAACCGGTACAAATGCGTGGGGGTTATTCTAGTGCTATTTAGGTCTAGCTGTGCAAACTTTGATATGTGAACTGCTTGTGCCCTTCCCTTTCTGCCCCCCTTAGGTCAGGGGAGGGCTCAACTCCAGCCCTCAAGCCCCCCCAACAGGTCAGGTTTTCAGGATATCCCAGCTTCAGCACAGGTAGCTCAATTAGAGGCTCAGTGTTTGACTGAGCCTCTGATTGAGCCACCTGTGCTGAAGCAGGGACTGATTGAGCCACCTGGGCGGAAGCTGGGATATCTTGAAAACCTGACCTGTTGGGTGGGGGGTGGAGGGGGGGGCTTGAGGACCGTAGTTACACCCTCATGCCTAAGGCGTGTTCTATAGTATGTGCGGGCGCGCGTGCACGTGACGCACACTTTTTGTGTGTACGGACCGTGCTGCCGGGAGCGACAGGTTTGCAGTGGTCTGTGTGTTTGTAAATGTGTGTGTGTGTGTGTGTGTGTGTGTGTGTGTACAGTATGTGTGTGTCTGTCTGTGTGAGTTATTAATGTATTATATATTTTTAAAATTGAAAAAAAAGACACGTTGTGTAAGAATAAATTATTTATTAACATTGTGCACACACACACACACACACATACATACACATACACACACATACATACACACACATACATACACACACACACATACATACATACACACACATACATACACATACACACACACACACACACACATACATACACATACACATACACACACACATACATACATTACAGCTGCGGTAGCGGCGCGAAAACTTACCTTTCGCAATCTTCCCCCCTGTCGGCCGGCTCCGCGCTCACTGCCGGGCGCACACGCGCCCACTACAAGTGCCGCGCGAAGGGCACGGCGGAGCGCGCGCGCCCACTATATTACGGGCCCTAGGCGGTAGCCCGTTGGTGATTAGTACCTGGAGATGCGGGGAAGGTGTTTCTAAGCCGCCTGGATAAATGGCGTGTTACGATTTGCAGTGATTGGGCGTCCTTAATAACATCTCTGGGATGGCGGCTTCACGCAGGAGCTCCGCACGTTCCGCCTTCCTCTGTGTCTCTGCAAGGAACCTGCTATTCTCCTCTGTTTATTTTGAAGAGGCAGGTGTCAAAATGATTAGGACACTTCCACGTTGCCCATAATGTGGAGAGCAGTTTGACGCTTGGGTCACATTAGGTTACCCTCACTCACCGGCTAAATGGTTTAACGTTTCAATTGCCGGAGCAGTGGTTCCCATAGAAGCCTTTTTCGAGCAGAGATGTCACTCTGTGGAACCCCTTCGAAATGTATTGTGACTTAGCAACGCCCCGGGGGTGTCACGCGGTGCGGAAAACCACTGTTCTAACTCATAGCAGTAACGTACCAAAAGCAGAAAAAAATCTATGTATTTTCCTTTCATTTTGAGGCCAATTGACTGCTGTTTCAGTTAATAGTTGCATTGTGTATAAGAGATTGCTGCCGTGATCCCTGGTAGAATGTGTGTTCACACCCAGGCAGGCAGTTTAAGCATGGAAGTATTAATTGATGGAGTAACCTTTTCAATGTGGGACTTTCGTTACTCTTCCTATATATAAATTAAGAAAATGTTTTAAGGGCCTGCATTTAGTAAATGAGTTTGTTGACACCCCAATTTTTCATGCGCCTAAGCGGTGGACAGATTTAATGTCCTCGATGGGTTACTTGGGATAATAAAATAAAACTACGTTACTTCATGTATTTCTCCTTCAGCGTGGCTTCCGTGAAACCCCCAAAATGAAAGTAACAAAGTTAATTTGAGATAATTTCCCCCATCAAGCTCGCGTTGATTATAACATTGAGTGAACTTTTAACAACAAGGGGGTTCTCGCGGAGGGGTTTCACTCGTTTGGGAGAGTCTGCCCATTCTAGAAATGTTTACTGTTCTGGACTAGGACTCTTCCACCCGATCTCCAGAGGGGCCAAGTGAGAAAGCAGGCGTAGAAGACCCAATGTCATTTACTATACATATATATACTACCTTGGTTCAAATATACTACCTTAATTTACAAGTTACAAGTACTTTGCTTTTGCTAATTCCATGAGGCCATATTCGTGGGTCACCGGCTTTAGAGCCCTGCTCTAGAGTTAAGGGGTCTCAAACTCAGTTCTCAAGAGTCTCCAACGGGCCAGGCTTTTATGAATATCTCTGCTTCAGCACAGGTGGCTGTCATAGACAGCCACTGATTGAGCCACCTGTGCTGAAGCAGAGATATCTATAAAAGCCTGGCCTGTTGGTGGCCCTTGAGGCCTGAGTTTGAGACCACTGCTCTACACTGTGATTCTCTAACAGTGACTGTGGCACTTCCCTCTGCCACGTAAAAACCAGAGCTGGGTTTAAATGACACGGAAAAGCAATAAGAGACGGTAAGAACGAAAACAAGAAGAAACGATTGAGTAAGTTGCAGATGCAGTGTGTGTGTGCGTGTGTGCGTGTGTGCGTGTGTGCGTGTGTGCGTGTATATATATATATAAAATATATATATATATATATATAAAATTAAGTTATAGTGGGTAAAAAAAAATGACAAAAACCCTCCAAGGTGGGACTGTGCTAATTTGCATGTCATTTCCCAGAATCCCTTGCTGCAGCGGAAGCACTGTATGCTGGGTGATAATGGTGAAAGGCGGGGTTGCAGACATGTCTAAGACATGTGAATGTGCTCACAGTAATAGTTCCATTTGATATATATATATGTGTGTGTGTGTGGTGGTGTTTGCTGTGTTGAAAGGAGGCTTTTGAACACCAAGTGGTAAGGGACAAAACCCCTCTTGTGTTTGAGAGGAAGGGGGATTGAACTCTTAGAATTGTGGATAAGTAGAACAAAAAAAACAGATAAGTGACAGGTGAGGAGGGAGGCGGCCCCGCGGGACCCCACGAGACGCGCACATTACCGCGTGCGCATAAATACGATGATCCATGAGCAGTACAGAATAAAAGTGTCGCGACCCAGTTTTATCACGGCGTGTTTAATATTGCAGGGTTTCTCTGCATGGCTCCTGAGCAATAAAGAGGAAGTCTCTGAGAAAGGACTTGTCAGGATTCTGTGTCCGGCAGCGCCGCTGAGAGGCTCGTTGCTTAACCCTTTCCTTGCTGGCGATGGCTGCATTGTACCACACTGTGCTGATTCCATCTCTGAAGGTCCCGTGTTACCCTTGCGGCTGTTTTACCCGGGGGGTATTCATGGGGACCACCTGTTTCTGGAGGTTGGGAGTCATTTCTAATGCCCCACACACTCTCTGTGTGTTACCCAGCAGAGCCCGTGCTAGGCTCAGGTGATCAGCCAGCAATTCTTAGGTCAGGCAGTGTTTAGCAGGCAGGAAAGATTTACAGCTCTCTCCTGCTCGAGCTGATGGATAATTAGAGAGCGCACGGTTGGGAGAGAAGGCGTGTGTAAGAGGCACTGATCGTCAGAATAAATCAGTCACCTTCACTCACAGGCTGGGAGCTGAGCTCTCCTGCAGAGTTGTATTTTGGGGGGGAAGTACTCAGAAATACTTTAATGCATCAAAGCTCCACTCGCTGGGTCTAAAGATATTTCTTTTTACAAATTGCCGTACTTATTCTTCATCTTATTGTGGATATATATATATATATATATATATATATATATATATATATATATATATATATATATATATATATATATATATATATATATATATATATATATATATATATATACAGGCATACCCCGATTTAAGGACACTCACTTTAAGTACACTCGTGAGTAAGGACATATCGCCCAATAGGCAAACAGCAGCTCACGCATGCGCCTGTCAGCACGTCCTGAACAGCAATACCGGCTCCCTACCTGTACCGAAGCTGTGCGCAAGCGGGGAGACTATAGAGCCTGTTACAAATGCGTTATTTACATCAGTTATGCACGTATATGACGATTGCAGTACAGTACATGCATCGATAAGTGGGGAAAAGGGAGTGCTTCACTTTAAGTACATTTTCACTTTACATGCATGCTCTGGACCCATTGTGTACGTTAATGTGGGGTATGCCTGTATATATATTGAGAAATGTGCAGGAACCTTGTTGAATTTTGTTTTGTGTAACCTTTATTTTGCTTTGCTTGTCCTTTGTGTGTGCTGGTCACCTTGCTTTAAATATATGTGTTTTGGGAATAATAATATTATAAATGTATAGTTTGTGTTTGATAAAGATCCCTTCTATCTTGGCCTAAGGTGTAGAGTTCTGGCATGTAACGGAGAAACAGACGGTGATTAAAGTGTGAAATATAAAGGGGCCCTTATCTCGGCCGTCTTACTCTATTTTCCTGCCCTCTTTTCCAACTGGTCAGTTGACGATCTGCATACCTTATCATTGGGGTGAAGAAGTCAGCATTGACAATTGCCCCATCCCCATTGAGAGTGGCTGTGGCAAATGAAAACACAAACACTCAGCGCTCTCTGAGACGGCTGATCTCGCGACCTATCTGATATTTCTTTAAAATGCATGAATCCCTTAGTATAAAACCTAATAAACATATCCTGGTCATTTATTCCAGCTGTCTACAATGTCACCTTGGATGTCGCAGACCCTGGCAAGGTCGACTTAGGGTTGACTCAGGGTTTTATCCAGCGATAGGTGAAACACGGGGTGGAAGGACGCCTACACTGTTTGTACTTTGAAATGACTGTTGTGGTGTTGTTACCAGTATTGTGGTTTGAACCATTTCCACCAAAAGGCAGCCCCCCCCCACCCCCCAATGCTACAGTACATCCAATGGGACAAATCATTAAGTGAAATACTATCTGTAATTCATCTGAGTTTGCCGGGATTGTGTGTGTGAAGATCCATCTCCACATATTTGTGAGAAGAGAGGGCCCGTGCTCTAGGTGAGTTTGTGTAGCAAGGTGGGTGCTACCTGGGAAATATTCAGAGAATATACATAATATGTACTAGGGCGCACACAGGACGCAGAGACCCCTTAATGGTGCACACCACTACAAAGAATAGAGGAAGAGTCCTAAAATCAAACGTTGATAGGCATACAGAAATAAATACTAAATATATATAGCTGGTGCGCCTATAACAAATATAATTGTGAATTTAATTGGGGTGTTCATCTCCAGGGGCCAAACGTATGGCGAGTTGTGACTGCTGGCAGAAATGGGGGGGGGGGAGCTTAGGATAGCACCGTAATGCTCAGCACTTCCCTCCATGTCTGGTAAATAGTAATAGGCAACGATTATATTTATATTATAGGGGTGTGCACCATTAAGGGATGTCTGTGTACACCCTAGTAAAGGGGTGCGCAAATTGGGGGGGGGGGGGCGCAAGATTTTTCAGGGCGGGGGTTGAAGAGGCCACTCGCTCTTCCCCCGTGCATTTCAAATTACCATGGCAACGTGACGTCGCTAGACGCCGAAGACAGGGTAAGAAGGGGGGTGGGGGGGGGGCGCAGCGGGGAAAGTTTGCGCTCCCCTGCCCATGTGCATATTTTGAATATCCATTTCCATCAAGACAACATGTCCGTGACGGTTTCCCCACTGGTGGTGCGATGGGTTTTTTGGTCGTAGAAGAATGTAATTTCAGGTGAATTGATGCTGTTGGTCAGCCCCTGATAGAAATGTACTTGATTTGTTGTGTTACGGAGGAGACCAGCTAGTGGAGCATGAATGATGTGTCTGTCCTTGGCGTTGAGAACAGTTGACTGGGGAGGTAGGGAGCGGGTGTTGGCGTCTGACAGGTGCAAGTGGATAGTAAATCTCAATAAATCTAGATCTCCGTTATTCCCTCCTACCGTACAATGCGTGATCCGGCTATATCGGCGCAGACATGGGAGCGTCCGCATTCAAGACTCGGATAAGGACAGGGGACTTCCACTCCCGGTAATTGGGAACAGATTACAGCTATAGAGCGGTTTGCTTCCAAATGTGACCTGGAATTACTAGATTAGCACCCGTCTCCAAAGTCAAACTGAACCCCCTACACCAGGGGTGCGCAACTCCAGTCCTCAAGCCCCCCCCCCCCTCAAACAGGTCAGGTTTTAAGGTTATCCCAGCTTCAGCACAGGTGGCTCAATCTTCAACATCCTTAAAACCTGACCTGCTGGTGGCCCTTGAGGACTGGCGTTGCCCGCCACTTGTGGAACTGCGCGTCTCCCACCGGTAAGACCAGCGGGTGGAAGAGAAAGTCGGAGTCCTGATGGCTGCAACCTCCCATGTACAGGAGCATATTATCAGCCTTTCCCAATGCTTGCGCTAACAATTGTTAAGGGATTAACTAATCGGAGGTGTTCGTTAATAAACCTGCCCATTGAAGGCCTAATTACTAAATGAGGAGGTCCTGCTGAACCCATTGGGGTTTTTCCAAATTACAGGTGACCACCTCTGCCAGCGCCGGTCCCATACCGCGCAATGCGCCACCCGTCTATATTTAGAATAATTAAATAAAACTTTCTTTGTCATTTAACTGGGGTGTTACCATGGTTACTGACAATTATGGCTTCCAAGTTTATTGTTACTTTGAATGTAGCTGAAGGCTAAAAGAATTCGCAGAAAAAAGAGAGACAGAGAGAGAGAGAGAGAAGACATTTTTAAATAAATAAAACGACACGTTAAATATCTGTTGTCACAAAGTTTAGTTTGTTTTTCCGTTTCCCTGCACGGGGAAACTGCATTTTAAGCAGCTCATCACGCGTTGCAGACGATTCCAGTAACATTCTGCGCCACGTGAAGGCTTCTCCGCTGCGGAGTTTCTCTCCTACGCTGCAGTAATTATCGCCGAGAGCGCAGACAATTGTGACTGGGATGTTAGGAGCCTCTCTAGACAAGGGAGACGAGAAATGGAGCAAGTTAAGCAGACTGAGAAACAGGCGCGCGTTGGGATGTGTTTTCCCAAGGACTTGGCTTACACGCAGTCCTTCTCCTGAACCAGAACGCCTGTCTGTAACACACACCAGCTTCTCCCCGCATCTCCTGCCGGCCTGATTACTTCTCCCTAATGAGGTGACAACGTTATCACATCTTCTGGCAGCCTCCTGCAAATATATATCCTTAATGCAACTTTGATAGCACGGTCTATGAAGTGCGGGGGCTCATTGTAGCTAACATTTAAATAGGCAATTGAGGTCAAAATTATTTTAGATTAAAATTTAGACCACTAAAGAATTGCAAATGAGGTTAGAAAAAAATCTCATCTGAAAATGTAGGTGCTTTGCTGCCTTTCAGCAGATCAGTATTTCCCCTCTCTGATACATATTGATACTAATCATTTAATTAAGTTTGCTGTTTCTGCGCGTCTCTAACCCCTTGCAATTAAATTGTAAGCTCTTCAGCGCCGGCTATTTCCTGTAACATTATTTTATTTTCTATCCAGCAGCCTCATACCCGTAGTCCCTTAGTGTTGGCATGTTTGTAGTCACCCTATGCACATCAGTGAATAATTGCTATATTTCAAAGTCCCTTCGATCTTTGCAGCTAGGAATCGTTCTACACGGGAGAGATTTCATGGTTCTATCTCGCCTTTCTCATCCTGCGCCCTGATATCTGCTGCCGTTCTGTGCAACCCCTGCATTGCCTTTTATTGTTGTGCAAGAGATGTGTGCTGCCTGTTTAACATGCAACCCCCCCTCGAGGTAGGATGTCAGCAACCTGATGGTAATTATCTCCTTCCTAGCAGGCCCTGAGAACAGGCGATTAGAGGCTGGAGGTGTGGGAGATCCTTAATCTCTCGGCTCAAGCTGACAAACACAGAGAATTTCCAATCAACTTGGTGCTGTAAGCTGTTTGAGGGTAGGGAGTGGTAGTATTTGGGATGGCTGATGGATCTCAGCAGCGCTTTGCTTCTGCAAGGTTTCCATAACATGGATTCCCGTGTTCGTGTATTCATGTGTAATCAAGTCACCATGATGGTTTCTTTTTAACCCCTGGTGGAAAAGGGATTAAGACGTGGCATGAGTAATGCAGGGTGCTTTCGTTCCATGCCTTGTCATCTGGGCACCAGTCGGCTGGTGGAGGGTGGCAGGTGGAGGGCAGTGCTGGAGGAGAGCCCAGATCTCACACGAGCGGGTTACTGGGGCATAGGTAGAAAGAAAGCAGCAGTTACCTGTTCAGTGATGGGGAGAAGATCCTGCAGGAACGTCACTGCAGGAGGGGGAGGTTTTGCAGAACGTGTGATTCTGTGCAATGGTTCAGTCTGGTTTTTGGTGAGAGTTTGGCTGCGATTTACTGACAAACGAATGTATGTAAACATAATGATATATTTTTTTGGTTATACATTGTGTCCAGCGCTGCGCATTGGATCGTAAGGCCCCAGTCCCTGCCCTGTAATCCTTACAAAATCCTATATTTGCTTCCTGCAGAGCGCTATAAAATATCATTTCTTTATTCTATAGTGCTGGCCATGTACACAGCCCTGTACATATCATTTTGTAGGCACAGCGAGTCTCTGCCCCGCAGAGCTTACAATCTACTTTTAATGCCGGAGGCGCAAAAGGATAAAGTGACTTGCCCACGGCAACAAGGACCGGGCCCTGGAATTCAAACTGGGCTCTCCCACTGCAAAGGCCAGTGACATGATGTAACCTGCTAGCGTCACCGTTGGGAAATAACAATATAAGACAGTTATCGGAGACCCCAAATAGAGGGGTACAAGGAAGGTTTTACAGTGCTGAGCGGACAGATAACTCCCCCACACCCCATTTACTGGTAGAGGTCCCGCAGGATGTTGGACGGGTGAGGGGTGAGCTGGGGCGGGGAGAGGACATGATTACCTGCAGTGACACTTTACATATCTGCCACCCATAGGCACTTTGGTGATGCCTGTGCCACCACACATGGTTACATAGTTACATACTTCGTTAGTTACATACTTATATAGTAATAGAGCAGGGGTGTGCAAAGTCCCCCCCCCCCTGCCTGTTCTACTCCCCTGCTCGCAACCCCCGCCCCGGCATCGCCGTGGAGTCATGTTGCCATGGCAACGCAACGTCATTTGACGCCCGGTTACCACGACGACACGTCGCTGGAAGCCAAGGTAAGTGAGTTAGAGGCCTCGCGCGGACCCTCCCCTCCCCCCCCCCGGCATTTAATTTAAATGCCTTGGGAGGGAGAGCGCGGGACCTCGGTAATCGCTGCGCCCCCTCCCCCCAATTTGCGCACCCCTGTAGTATAGGACAAGATAGGGTTCCATCTGTAGCAAAGAGCAGGAGATGTGTGTGAGCGTTAATCTGCAGCGGGGAGGCTGCCGGTCTCGGAGAGTATTACAGGGGAAGGTATGCGTGTGACATGCGGAAGACGGGACAGGTGGACGTCGCTAACGGAAAGGGACGGGGAATTTATCGCTCCGGCTCCTTCAAACTCGTGAAATGAAGATAATTTCCACGCAGCATTACGAAAAGTGGAACCATTCTCAGACGTCCTCATTTACCGGTAACGTTTGTAACGCTAGAATCCTAATTAAGAAGAGAAAAGGATTTCCAGCGGTATCGTAAAGCCTTTCTGCTATTTAAACAAAGGCTAATTACCTACAATCTCTATTTAATTGGCTGACGTATTTAGGGAGCTTAGCTTGCTCTGCGCCTGCTAAGCGCGTGACTTGTTCTGCGCTGCGTCTTTACCTGCGATTGGGCCCCGCTTCTCATTCCATATCACGCTGAGTTGTTTATTTCCTTCTTTTTTCTGTTTCTTAATCCTTTTTTATTTAACAGTTGTACACTGTTGAGCAAACAAGCGTCTGCAAACACAGGATGCCATGTAACTCATTCTCACAAGCGCGCGCCCGCAGATCACGGGACTGTGATCCACGGAGAGAGGTGCTGCAGATACCGCCGGTAGACACGCGCGCGCACACACACATGCAAAGACTGAACAAGGCACGGGGTGGCCCAGCTTCAGCGCTCAAGGGCCGCAAGCAGGTCGGGGGGTTTTCAGGATATCCCTGCTTCAGCGCAGCCTCGGATTGAGCCACCTGTGCTGAAGCAGGGATATCCCGAAAACCTGACCCGTGGGTGGCCCTTGAGGGCTGGAGTTGGCCACTCCTGGAGTAAGGACACGCAGGGCGGTGTTTGGACTTCAGTCATTGGGCAGGAATAAGACACAGGGAAGAAGAACGCTAAACAGGACAGGAACCTGCAAATAGCCAGCGTTCCAGGGATGGGAACAAATAATCACTGCAACTGGATTACTTCCAATACCAAATCAAATGGGCAAAGCCACCGTGTGTGACCGGGGACGTTAAGAAGACACTGGAAGTGATTCCTCGTGGATGCTCTGTGTGGAGACCACAGCTACTAATGAATGCAAGAGAGACCCTACAGAGCTATGTGTGCCACGTCTGCTTTTGTACATACTTTTGTCTACGGCGGCGGCGGCGGCCTGCACTTAATTTGCAATACATGGAAATATACGTTTTTTTGCGTTTTATTTGTGGGCGCCATTTTCTTCACTCACGCTGTGGCTGATAGTCTGGTTTATTACCGCCATTTATTGTACCCCGCTACATTTGTGGAGAGATCTGGGTTCTGTTAGGAGATCCAAAAAGATCCATTCTCTTTAAAGTGCACTGTATAATATATATATTTTTAAACATTCAGTGATATATGTGTGTGGCCCCCCGGTATTCCAGACCTGTCTGCTCTCTCCGTGCCGTTTAGGGCGGATCCTTTTAAGTGTTTCGGATGCACCGTATTTTTGGGATCTGATTTTTGCATTGTAATTAATACATTTGTAGGGATAATTGTTTTGTTCCTTCTTTAGGTTCTTACTTCTTTACCTATTATATCTCTACCTCCCAGGGTGCAGCGGTAGCTTCCGCAAGGTGAAGACGTTCTAGCTTGGGGTTGTGTATGTGTTATTTAGTCATACGCTCCCTTCTGTTGTGGGAGTAACTTTGTGACAAATAAGATGCTGCTTTATTCAGCATTGAGATGGTTAATAACGCCACAGGGCATACAAGCAGAACGCCTTCCTGGATAAGGCTGCGGCCAGGGTGACGCTCGCGCAAGGAAACACATTGCTACAATGTGTGTGACAAGCGTGAGCACACGCCTGCGCGTACCCGTGAGCACACGGCGCTCAGCTGCTTGCAGAGACAATTAAATTTGTTTCTGTCGCTCGCTGCCGCGTCACGTGAGCGGTTCGCCCAATGAGGGCGAACCAGCTCTGTGACGTCATGGCCACGCCCCCACACACGTGCAACTAGCTGGCCAGGAATCGCACGGGCAAGCAGAGCGCATGACATCACGGCGCTCGAGCGCGAGCGTGCGTGCTACCAGCCTGGCCGCAGCCAATGACTTGTTATCTGGGTGTACTGGACTAGCCATACGTTTCCAGGCTCCCTACCCCAACAAGGGTCAAAACAGTTCAACAAGCAAGTCTCATTTTTAGCCTTGCAAGTCGCAGCAAATAAAATGCAACGGAAGTGACTGGATAGGAGCAGTTTATCCAGATGTAGCAGTAGTTATTCCCCCCAGCTCATAACTCACAATATAGCGTTATTACTCATAATATCTGAGTTATTCCATGACCGTGACAACGCAGAATATCACAGAATACCCCACCATAACCCGACACTGTGCATATGCACAGTGGTGTGAAAAAGAAAGTTCACCCTCTTTGAGTTCTATGGTTTTACATATCAGGACATAATAACAATCATCTGTTCCTTAGCAGGTCTTAAAATTAGTTAAATACAACCTCAGATGTACAACACACGACATATTACACCGTGTTATTTATTTAACAAAAACAAAGCCAAAATGGAGAAGCCATGTGTGAAAAACTAAGTACACCTTATGATTCAATAGCTTGTAGAACCACTTTTAGCAGCAATAACTTGAAGTAATCGTTTTCTGTATGACTTTATCAGTCTCTCACATCGTTGTGGAGGAATTTTGGCCCACTCTTCTTTACAACGTTGCTACAGTTCATTGAGGTTTGTGGGCATTTGTTTATGCACAGCTCTCTTAAGGTCCAGCCACAGGTTGAGGCCTGGACTTTGACTGGGCCATTGCAACACCTTGATACTTTTCTTTTTCAGCCATTCTGTTGTAGATTTGCTGGTGTGCTTGGAATCATTGTCCTGTTGCATGACCCAATTTCGGCCAAGCTTTAGCTGTCGGACAGATGGCCTCACATTTGACTCTAGAATACTTTGGTATACAGAGGAGTTCATGGTCGACTCAATGACTGCAAGTTTCCCAGGTCCTGTGGCTGCAAAACAAGCCCAAATCATCACCACTCCACCACCGTGCTTGACAGTTGGTATGAGGTGTTTGTGCTGATATGCTGTGTTTGGTTTTCGCCAAACGTGGCGCTGTGCATTATGGTCAAACATCTCCACTTTGGTCTCGTCTGTCCAAAGGACATTGTTCCAGAAGTCTTGGGGTTTGTTCAGATGCAACTTTGCAAACCTAAGCCGTGCTGCCATGTTCTTTTTAGAGAGAAGAGGCTTTCTCCTGGCAACCCTTCACAACAATCCATATTTGTTCAGTCTTTTTCGAATTGTACTGTCATGAACTTTAACATTTAACATGCTAACTGAGGCCTGTAGAGTCTGAGATGTAACTTAGGTTTTTTGCAATTTCTCTGAGCATTGCACGGTCTGACCTTGGGGTGAATTTGCTGGAACGTCCACTCCTGGGAAGATTGGCAACTGTCTTGAATGTTTTCCACTTTTGAATAATCTTTCTCACTGTAGAATGATGGACTTTAAATTGTTTGGAAATGGCCTTATAACCCTTCCCAGATTGATGGGCAGCAACAATTGCTTCTCTAAGATCATTGCTGATCTCTTTCCTCCTTGGCTTTGTGTTAACACACACCTGAATGCTCCAGACCAGCAAACTGCTAAACTTCGGCTTTTATAGAGGGGGTCACACTTGCTGATGATCAATTAATCAAGGACATTTGATTAGCAGCACCTGTTTGCTACTTAGCATCTTAATTCCTATGGAAGCAGTAAGGGTGTACTTAGTTTTTCACACATAGCTTCTCCATTTTGGCTTTATTTTAGTTAAATAAACCATGACACGGTGTAATATGTCATGCGTTGTTGTTCATCTGAGGTTGTCTTTAACTAATGGTAAGACCTGCTAAGGAACAGATGATTGTTATTATGTCCTGATATGTAAAACCATAGAATTCAAAGAGGGTGTACTTTCTTTTTCACACAACTGTATGTGTATATATGTGTGTGTGTGTGTGTGTGTATACACACACACACACTGTATTGGCCTGAATATAGTGATATATTTTTTCCTAAAACTGTCCTCGTATTATACGCGCAGCTTAAGGCCGCGCCTATAGTGCCGTCGATGGCGACACGACAGGTGACGTCACCAAAAGTTATATTTGGTTCAAGGGCCGTCATGTGAGGCGACAGCCCGTGAAAAATCAAAATTTGCCGGCTACTAATTTTCGCGACGCACGCGGCGGCAATGCATTTGTTTTCGGGCGACGTCGACGGCACTATAAACGCGGCCTTAACACCTTTTATATTTCATGTAGAACACCTTCAAAACTTTAGGGTCGTATTATGTGCGATGCCGTACTACAATCGGGCCAATACGATATATATATATATATATATATATTGGAGTCAGGGCACACTAACAATAATAGCCCAAAAGATTGGAGCGGGTGCTTCTGCTAACGTACTGTACTATGTAGAAAGGTCAAAAAAGCCGGCACACCAAGTGGTCCAATAAATGTGTATTTAGTAGCTCAACATGGGGCTCTCTTCAAAAAGGCACCTTTGGGCAGGTGAAGCGTTGAGTAAAGACATATATTGTAGTGTGTGTGCGTGCGTGCGTGTGTGTGTGTGTGTGTGTGTGTGTGTTTTTGCATAAAAAGAACAGTATGCCAATTAAAAAGTATATCCGCAATAAGCAGCGGGTTAATGAGTAGCCTCGCACTGTACTATTTTGATGTACGCGTGCGAGAGCTGCCAGGCTGCCGGTTCTTCCGAGCGCTTCATTTTCCTGGAGCTGTCATGTTACGTAAGCCTCTCGGAAAGCCGCGTTCCTTTCCACGGGCCCCCAATCACCGTATCGCGCCTGTGTAACATGCCGCGCTGCTGACAGCACGAGGCAAGCATGCTCGGCGGCTTCCTAACCGAGCGCGGCTCCCCACCACGGATGCAGATAGACCCATTAAAACGACGCACCGCGCTCGTCTCCCTCTGCCGCCCGCTTCCTGCACCCCCACTTTTTTTTTTTTTTTTTTTTAAATCAATGGGATCCATTTTGAAAGGATCTTCAAATGCCAAAATGTTGAAGTCTTTGTCGTATTTGCTTGGCAATTGCATGTGTAGGTAGCACATTTGCATTAGGCCTCGGTCCCGCTGCGCTCGTTGGCGCGGGCGGCCATGTCGCGAGTTCCCCACCAGCAGGGGAATCCTCGCGAGCCGGTCCCGGTCCCCCCTGGCGGCACAGAGCACTACACGCTGTGGCGCGTCAGCCGGTAGGGGACACAAGAAAATGGTGATCCCTAGCGTTGACGCGTCACGTGGTGTGGCTGTGAGCCAATGGGGAGGGGAGGGTTCGGGAGGAGGAGAGGCTTCGGGGAGCGGGGAGGAGTGTGGAGTGAAAGCGTGAGTGCCTGTCTGTGTGTGTCTGAGTGCGTGCGTATGTGTGTGCCTGAGTGCGTGAGTGCCTGCCTCTGTCTGTGTGTGTATGTGTATGAGTGCGTATGAGTATGTGTGTATGAGTGCGTGAGTGCCTGCCTGTGTGTGTGTGTCTGTGTGTGTGTGTGAATGAGTGTGCCTGTGTGTGTGTGTGTGTGTGTATGAGTGCCTGCGTGTGTGTGTGTGTTTAATACTTACCCTCAGCAGCTCCAGCCCGAGTCCGTGGAGGGAGGGGGGGGAGAGTAGCGGGTCCCTCCGCTCAAGCCACGCCCCCCCTCCCTGTCAAGCCTCCCACTCCCGCCCACCTCCCGCTCCCTACAGACCGCATATCATGGTCTGTGTATGTCAGCGCACCGCCTGTCTGCAGTGCGGGTGCGCTGACTCTGGGAGCGGGGCCTTAGCCTTAGGCTGCGTCCCCGCTAGTGCTGAGCCGGCGGCACTTGCCGCGGTTACTTACATATATAGATATATGTAAGTCCTCGCTCACGCAGTGCGCGCGGCGCTTATGTAAACAAAAAAAACCTAACTTTCCAGCGCGCTCAATGCCCCCCCCCCCCCCCGCGCTCACTTGCGTAAATGCCAGGACACCCGGCGCTCATGCTTGGAGCGCTCTCCAAGCATGAGCGCGCTCAGCGGGGACTCAGCCTTAGGCTGCGCTTACAGCGACCGCGACGTCAAGTCAAAACAAATGCATTGCCGCCGTCACGTTGCGCTTATAGTCAGCGCGACGTGACAGAGCGACGGCTTGGTCGCGATCGCTGGTAGTCATCTCAATATGATTTTTACAGCGACCGCAGCCTGCCGTCGCCGGCGCGATAAGCGCAGAGTAGAGATACTATTTGCTGAATATCTCCGGGGGGGGCGAAAAACGGCACCTGATTTAGCAAAGAAACCGGAAGCAGTTGGAGTGCTTTGCATTGGTAAATCTGGTGTAGTTCCTTTGCTCCACTCCTGCCAGGGGAATTGACTAAACAAGCCCCTATGTGTTATTGGGAAGGGGGGGGGGGGGATTGGCGGGAAACCCCAGCGATTCGCTGTACTACAGCAAGCCGGCGGCGCTGCAGACTGCTTCTCATTGTGAGGCTGGTGCTCACCTTGCTAAGTGACTCACGATGTGTTGCTGCCTCTCACTTGGACTAAGCTGTTTGCTGGAAGGCAGCGGGACCGCACGAGGAATGTCAGGCTTCCTAGGAAACCCCTTTGCAGAGGAACAGAGCTGTTAATGCATCTTCTGTGTTATTGCGTGTGGCTGTTGGACTGGATCCCAGTGTGCCACTGTCACAGGCGTATCCGAGTAATGCTGGGTCAGCGGGCGGCTGTCTCTGCCTTCTCCTTACCCCGCTATCACACTTTTCATTGGTAGTGGCTGGCGGGGATGAGAGGGTCGTGTCCCCCAACTTGGTAAGGCTGAGGCTGCCAGTTGCAGACCTCTGCAGTACCATGGTTACACAGGTTCATGGCGGGCTGTTGCATTCTCGGGCCCGTTTTGCAGGCGTGAGTAGCGGAGTGTTGCCGCTCGGCACTCCCCTGTGTTTGCGCTCGCCATAATAACATTGTGTCGCTCGTGTATCTCCTGCCAGCTCCCTACACCTGCTCCAAGTACAGTAAGAGGGGCTTTTATTAACCCTCTGTGACGGCGGGGAGAGGGACGGCGGAATCTGACACCATACTGATCTGCAGTGCAGTGCCGTGGCCGCGCCAGCACGGAGGGGGTTAATTCCATCACACAGCCTTGGCTTTTAAACCTCCACTTATCTGATCCCGCTTTTAACACCAGCTCTACTGCTTCCGTTCCCAGACATACCTCAAGGTCACGCACCTCTCTGCCCCTCTCTCCCTCCCGCTTTCTCTCTCCCTCCCGCTTTCTCTCTCCCGCCCTCTCTTTTTTCCCTCCTCTCTGTCTTTCTCCCCTCCCGCTCTCTTTCCCTCTCTCTCTCTCTCTCTCCCCCCCACTCTTTCTCTCTCTCTTTCTCCCCCCTTTCCCTCCCGCTCTCTCACCCCCCCGCTCTCTGATTCCCGCCACTCTCTTTCCCCACGCTTTCTCTCTCTCCCCGCTCTCTCACCCCCCGCTCTCTGATTCCCCCCCGCTCTCTGATTCCCCCCCCGCTCTCTGATTCCCCCCCCTCTCTGATTCCCCCCACTCTCTTTCCCCCCGCTTTCTCTCCCCGCTCTCTGATTCCCCCCGCTCTCTGATTCCCCCCGCTCTCTGATTCCCCCCGCTCTCTGATTCCCCCCACTCTCTTTCCCCCCGCTCTCTCTCACCGCTCTCTCATCCCCCCCGCTCTCTGATTCCCCCCAACTCTCTTTCCCCCCGCTTTCTCTCCCCGCTCTCTCACCCCCCCCGCTCTCTGATTCCCCCCACTCTCACCCCCCCCGCTCTCCGATTCCCCCCCCTCTCTGATTCCCCCCCTCTCTGATTCCCCCCCGCTCTCTGTTTCCCCCCGCTCTCTGTTTCCCCCCGCTCTCTGTTTCCCCCCGCTCTCTGTTTCCCCCCACTCTCTGATTCCCCCCCGCTCTCTGATTCCCCCCCGCTCTCTGATTCCCCCCCACTCTCTTTTCCCCCCGCTCTCTTTCCCCCGCTCTCTCCCTCTATCTCTCCCCGCTCTCTCTTTCTTTCTCCTCCCCCGCTCTCTCTCCCCCCGCTCTCTCTCCCCCGCACTCTCTCTCCCCGCTATCTCTCTCCCCCGCTCTCTCTGTCTCTCTCTCTCTCCTCTGCTCTCTCCCCCGCGCTCTCTCTCCCCCGCTCTCTCTCGCTCCCCCGCTCTCTCTCTCTCCCACCGCTCTCTCTCTCTTCCCCCTCTCTCCCCCGCTCTCTCTCTCCTCGCTCTCCCCCCCCCCCCCCCACCCCTCTGTTATTAGATTTTTTTCAGCAGCCTTGGCTGTTATGTCATGCCCTCTGATAGTGCCCACATGTCAGCCTCCAGCGGGCACCGCGTCTGGCACTGACTGTGACCATGAGATGACTGATAGAACTTTGCCGGGTGCCAGGAACGGGCTGCTTGTTGTCTTGCGGCACTACAAGGTGTCCTGGTGTAGCACCGTTTGATAAACACGGCCCAGAATGTGAGGAATAAACGCTACCAGTCCCGCAGCGAGCGGCGCACCTTTGCGCTGCCGGGCGGCCCCTTTGGCAATTGCCAGGAAGTTAGAAGTGGCGGTGGCATTTCTGTAGAGATTTTGGCGCTATGTAATGGCGCGGCGTGTACAGCGGGGGCAAGTTACATGTTTGCACCATGCTTTCTCCACGCGTGTGCGGTTTTATTTATTATGTGTTTGATTCCTTTTTTGTCTAACCCACTCCCCCCCTTCTCCCTTCCCCCCCACCTTTTCCCCCATCCCCCCCCTATCCACCACTCGCCCCCCTTTGTAAATGAGACGACTTCAGTCAGCGCAGTTGAGAAGCAGATTATACCATATATGAGCCCGTAGCGCGCTCAGTGCGGCAGTCTGGGAGTAACAGGGTTAATAGTTGACGGCCCTCCCTTCTCTCGGTTGGTAACTTCGGGCAGCGCGGCTGCCGTGGGCACCGGGGTCAAAACCTGGGGGCTTCTCTAACCAAGTGGGGTTCTCCACCCCCCCGCTTCGCTTCCTCACCTCGCGTTTCTTCGCCTTGGCACAGCGCCCGGCGCTGTATCGCGGCGACGGGACACCGCTCTCACTACCTGAGAGTGGGAAGAGGACTGCGAAGGGTTAATCCGGCAGCGGGGAACGTATGTCCCCAAGCACAGATGGCGTACTGTATATTTCTGTAAACACGATTGTTTGTATTATGGTACATGCGATGCAAGGAACACTATACATATACAGCTCAGTCTGTTCAGCGCTCGCTCCTCTCGCCCACCCACCCCCTCCCTCCTTTATCCGGCCCCCCTCCTCCCCGGTGCATTTCTCAGCTTGCATTTCTTTGCAAGCAGTACAGGGGCGCTCTCTACTACAGGGGCGCTCTCTACTACAGGGGCGCTCTCTGCTACAGGGGCGCTCTCTGCTACAGGGGCGCTCTCTGCTACAGGGGCGCTGCGCTCTCTACTACAGGGGCGCTCTCTACTAAAGGGGCGCTCAACTCCAGTCCTCAAGGCCCACCAACAGGTCAGGTTTTCAGGATATCGCTGCTTTAGCAAAGATGGCTCAATCTGAGCCTCTTATTGAGTCCGCTGTGATGAAGCATGGACTGATTGAGCCACCTGTGCTGAAGCAGGGACTGATTGAGCCACCTGTGCTGAAGCAGGGGGTGATTGTCGCATGTGCTGAGGTGGCGCAATCAGCCTCTGCTTCAGCACAGGTGGCTCAACCAGCCTCTGCTTCAGCACAGGAGGCTCAAGCAGTCCCTGCTTCAGCACAGGTGGCTCAAGCAGTCCCTGCTTCAAACTAACTTCTTTTCACCACTCTTCTCCGAAATATAAAGGCCCGTGTCCCTGGCCCCACGCTCCCGGGGAAGATACGCCGAGCCCCGCTGAGGAAATACGAGGAAAGGCTTAAGTTTTTTTTAATTTTTATGTAACGTCGTTAAAACGGCCTTTAATTGAGTTCATTTCTCCACGCGACATGATGAATGGCGAACGCTGGCTCTGCTGAATACAGACTTTCCCCCGCTTGTGTTTATCTGTGGTTTCAGCCTCGGTGCTGTCGGCGGTTCCCTTATTCTCATTAATAACCGTATTAATGGCCTTGGCGTGTGCGCCGCGCCATGTCCCCTTAGCGTGTTCTTTTTGGAATCGTCACGGCTAAACGGCGGTTTCAGCTGATGCTCTTCACATGTGATCTGACTGCTATAGGACTGCCCCACTTACCATGTGCTGATGTTCCTTTGAAAGTGGAAGCACTTACACCTGCGCTGCCATTTTTAAAGAGGCAATCCAAGCCGTTATTTCTTCATTTCCCCCTCCCGCCCCCCCCCATACCGGATTAAAGCAGGGGGTCTCCGGAGCCGATCCCCATTAAGTTGACCTCCGGGGGGACCCCCCTGCTTCAATCCTGTGACAGACGGTCCTTATGTTCTCCTTTGGACTAAGGAGAAGACCCACATCAGACTTTGGATGTCAATTAATTTCTGCAGGCTGTGATGCCGCCATCTTTAATTATCCCCGCAAATGCATTCTTCTTTCTTTTTTTCTCTCTCTCTCAACAAATACTTTTCACAAGACAAATTGGGCATAAAAAAAAAAAAAAACATAAAAACGGAGAGCAAAATAATGTTACCGGCGCATCAGTGAGTAAGTCTGGGTTTTTTTTTTTAGTTTAGACACGAAGCCTGGGAAAAAGATGAATAAAATAAAATAAAAAGGTGCAGGGAACAGAGAACAAAACTAACAATGCCTCTCGGAGTGCTCCCAGCTGCAGGAGAGAGCGCGCTGATGAGTCTGCGGCGAGCGACGTTATCTGAAAGAAGCTCATTATCTCGTGCTTGTAGAAGCTTCTATCCACGGCGGATGCAGGCAGGATACAAACTTCTGAAGGAAAGCCGCTGCCGGGCTGGCGACACTTCACATGCAACCTAAAAATAAAGATAACTGGGGAAGCAGACAGTCCAAAAAAAAAAAAAAAGAAAGAAAGAACCCCGGGATTAATAAATGCCAACCTCCCGAGTATAAAAAGATTCCTGTCGCACACGGAACCCGCGGCAGGGGGGATGTTTCATTTCAAGCTCTGTAACATTGTATCTGTTTGCATTGTTCGAGCAGCGGTGCCGTGCAATTGTAGGGCACATGCTGAGTATAATAGGGGTGGGAAGCATCTTGTCCCCCCCCGGGCCACATCTGTGCATTTGGGATGGGGGGGGGGAGAGACCACAGAACGGGAATGATTAAGGTTCCCATTAGGATTCTTGGTTTTAGTGAAGTCCATGAAAGACATTTTAGACGGAGCACAATTTTCTGGCTAATATCACACTGTAAGGGGCCATATTAAGTGTTTTTAGCAGTTGGGGGACGGTCTTGGAGATGTGGAGGCACAACACCGAAAACGCAGCACCTGACTGGCGCCGGGAACCACTTGGCCCATTCGCCTGCCTGATGGGAGACCCCAAACCCGAGCAGATCCTTTGGTCTCTTGCATATGTAGGATAGGCTTGTGTCTATCCCAACTCTCGTACTAAATTGGCCTCTCTTACCTCAGTTGGAAGTCTATTTCATGGATCCCACCACCCTTTCCCTCATATTCCCTCTGAGCGGCCCACCCTCCAGATAAAAAGAATGAGGGGTATAACAGCAACGTTCACACAAACCCCCACTGACCTCTATGGCAGAGCCCCAATTACAGTTTAACGAAGGACCCCCTAGAGTGTGAATTCATCGCACGTCGCTTTCCGTAGACCATCAGTAGCGTCCCTCAAAGTGATAGTGTGTACAGGTCTCTACTTGCGTGTGGTGAACCCTTTACATCTATGAAGAACCGACCTAATGGTCTACAGATTGACATCTTGGGGGGTCTGAGCAGTTGCTTGGCTGCCTCTGTCTAGGAGCCCCTCTGAGGTTGCACTAAACCAGCTCAAAAGTTCTGGGCTCTTCCTTGGCTGTAGGCCCTGTGTGGTCCTCTTAACACACCCTTTCACACTCAGATGGCCAGCAAACAGCTGCGGCTCGAAACCACTTGGGGGGGCGGGGTATCGGACATTCAAGTGATCTCCAATACCCGTTATCAGAGCTTCACAAATCCCCCCCCCCCCGCCCTACCCTAGGTCTCGTGACGTCCTTCAAGAGAACTGCCTACATGCTCCTCTCGCTTCTTCTGCCTTCTCCGTGAGTCTCCAGCACAGCACAAGCAAAAGCAGCCGCTTTCAAGCATAAAATACTTTGTTAAGTAGGTTTTTTCTTTTTGAGAACATTCCTTTCCCCCCCCCCCCCCCCTTCGTAGCACAGCAGGGGGGAGGGGGCAGCAGAAAGGGAGAAGGAACTGAAGCATCTTAATTCTGTAACAGCTCACATCAAATTGAATTACAGGTCTGCTGGGTTATTCCCAGAGGTTTCATCCTGTTGCAATGAAGTCTGCGGGATTTGTGATGAATCTTAATATCACCTGTCTGCTCGGGTGGTAAGGAGAGAAAGAAGGAGAAGGTAATGGGGGGAGAGGGAGAGAGCAGGAGAAAGGGGGGAGGGAGGGAGAGGAGGAGGAGGGGGCAGGGAGGGAGAGAGAAGAGATTGAGGTGGAAAAGAGAGAAGGGAAGGAAAATGTGGGATTGCTTTGCTTCTAAAATAATTTAGAGGCACAGACCCATTCTATTGGTCTGAAATAAAACATAATGGAAGTATATTTGTGTGTGCATACAGTGTATGTGTGTGTATATTTATATATATATACATACCTATATTGTTACCGACTTGTACTATTCATTTTCCATGAGAACACCCTCCGTTGTGGACATTCCCGCCGTGTAACTGCATCAGCTGTGGAATACTGTGACCCTGCTCTCCCGAGCGTGGCAGGAAGATCTGCCCTTGGACAAAGCAGCATGCAGCCTGTGCTGTTTGATGTCGGGGTGCTTCGGGTAGAATAATGGCTTCTGAAAGGGATAAGGTGTTACATGGCTGAGTGCTTGTCTCGCTGCCCAGTGCAAGGTGAGGCTGAGACGTCTCGTGAAGGTCAACGCTTTGACCTTTTCATAAACAGAAACCCCTGGTCTCCTATGGATAGTCTGCGAACAGTATCCCTGGTTATGGCTCAATGGTGCTGAATAAATGATCTAAGAGATGTGGGAAGAAGCGGGCAGGAAAGAGGGCATAGCTGCAGGAAAGAGGGGTGGGGGGGGGGAGGGAGAGCTGTCTGATCACAGGAACTCACTTTCCCCAGGCAGGGATCAGGGGTATCCATCACGGAGGAGAGGGGAAGTTTTTGCAGACTGTGATTAACTGCTTTCATCAGGCCCCGGCACGGCACGATAAAATATGAGATACCACGTTCTTTGACTTAAAACTTAATTAAAACTATATATCAAAAATGCAGGACCTCGGGCTTAATAAAACTTGATAAAATTATCCTAATACACTTCAATTTCAATCTACAGTTCCCTGATGGAAGCCTGCATGAAAAAAACCATGTCCATAACCAAATGCAAGGCACCTCTTCTTTAATATTAATCAGGCTGTCCTCCCCCACACCCCCCCCCCCTTCCGCGCCTCTCTCCCGGGGAAAGGGGTGGGTGTTGCAGAGGGTGGGTGCAGGTGTACCCACAAGCTGACGAAGGGTCTCTGTTTAACCCCTGCGGTGCTGGGGGAGGCTGGGCACATTGCGGGTGACACATGGGGCCCGTCCAGCCATGTGCTTTATAGTGCTGTGTTACACTGTAACTGGCTGTGACCGATCTGGCAACGTTTTAGCGACGTGTTTCCCAAACTGCGCTGCGTGATTCCCAACCGGGGGCTCGGGAGGCGTCACCAAGGGGTATCTCAGGCAGTATAGCGGGGTCCTGAGCCCGTGTGGGGACTGTGCACTTAGTAATGCCCCAAACTTCACCCTAGCGGGGGGTGGGGGGGGGCGGTACCAGTGTCACAGCAGGGGTTTCCAAAGTCACTCCCCACAATGCATCCACAGCAGCAAGGCATTGTGGGGCGTGACTTTGGAAGCTCCCGCTGTGAGTGACAGATATACCCCCGCCATGCTGCCCGCACACACTGAGGGGCAGTTGGGGGCCTTACTAAGCGTGTGTTCCCCCCACACGCTCAGGACACTACACTGCCCGGGATCAATCCCAACACGTTTTGTTAGCGATAGTCTGGGGAGTCGGCAATAAGATCGGTTCACCCCGGGTTTGCGGAGCAGGTATTTTCCGGCAGCGGGGCTGCACAATGTACAGTAGATGAGATTGGGACTCTCTGTATTAGAGGGGAGAAGGAGCCTTGTATATTTGTTATGAGACTGAAAGTGTCTGGGTTTGGTAAATTTGCGTATGTACTGTGCTCATTTAAAATTGAGGCATTTCATTAATTGAAAGCGTGGATCTCAATGAGTTTCTTGGGTGTCCCTACACCCATGCCGAACCCAACATCCACCCTTTCCAGGTCTGCCATGTTGTGGGGTACTCCTTCCCTCTGCCCTGCAGCTCACTGTGATTGGGGACAGAAGGTAACGGTCACAATGGGATATTAGAGGTGCATATATCACAAAGTGCGGCCATGCGCTATATACGTAACGCAAAGTCAAAGCAGGGAACAGCGCACTCAAATTGGAGGCTCGCGGGTTTAGCATCTAATAGAAAAAATACTTGAAGCGTACTTGCGGTGCAAAATCTGGTGCCTTTTATTTCGGGGAAATAGGCAAATATCCCCAAAACGTCAATTTCTATACATCGCGGCGCCATCTTTAGCAGAACCACAGGCACACAACTTCTGGTCCTCCAGCTATGCGATCCCACAGGAACAGTACAGATACAGAGCACGTGGGACAGACAGTAAAATAGGGAGGTTTGGAGAGGGAAGGAGTGCGCCAAAAAGAGGAGAAAAGAAGTCTGCCATGTGCGGGGTGAGAGGAAGAGGCAGGGACGCAGGAAGGAGGAAGACGCAGGGACGGAGGAAGGAAGAAGACGGAGGAAGGAGGAAGATGCAGGGACGCAGAAAGGAAGAAGACGCAGGGAGGGAGGGATGCAGGGATGGAGGAAGAGGCAGGGAAGGAGGAGGGAGGAAGATGCAGGGAAGGAGGAGGGAGGAAGATGCAGGGAAGGAGGAAGACGCAGGGACGGAGGAAGGAGGAAGATGCAGGGACGCAGAAAGGAAGAAGACGGAGGAAGACGCAGGGAGGGAGGGATGCAGGGATGGAGGAAGAGGCAGGGAAGGAGGAGGGAGGAAGATGCAGGGAAGGAGGAGGGAGGAAGATGCAGGGACGGAGGAAGGAGGAAGACGCAGGGACGGAGGAAGGAGGAAGACGCAGGAGGAAGACGCGAGGAAGGAGGAAGACGCAGGGACGGAGGAAGGAGGAAGACGCAGGAGGAAGACGCGAGGAAGGAGGAAGACGCAGGGACAGAGGAGGGAGGAAGATGGAGGAAGGAGGAAGACGCAGGGACGGAGGAAAACGCAGGGACAGAGGAAGGAGGAAGACGCAGGGACGGAGGAAGGAGGAAGACGCAGGGACGGAGGAAGGTGTTTTATTTGCTCCTCCAGTTACATGGTTCAGAGTCACGGGGGAGTTTAAGTATAATTAAGGCTCATTGACTCTGTCTGATTTTCTAGGCCTCCAGGGACTCGCAGAGTTGCAAAATAATACTCTTAAGTGTTAATGAACCTTAATTACACTTAAGTTCTCTCTGCACTCAAACCATGTGGGTGGAATGTCCGAATCCGTCAGGCACCAGTCCAGAGACTAACTGACCGCCAGGCAGGTCTGTAGCCAATCCTGGCTTGTATCTGCTGCTCTAAAAAGCTTCTCCGTGTAGGTAACGGGTTTGAAATGTATGTGAAACAAGCTGCAGAACCAGCAGCACTGCACCCACCCCCCACCCCGTTAATTGGAGCCTCTTGGGTCTCTTACTTGGAATCTGCATGAATTCCCCCTGAAGAGTTTGGGAATAAAACCTGGTGCAAAGTGTGTAACTCTCAGCAGCAGGTTCCTGTCACGGTGTAGTGCGGCAGAGGCCGGTGCTGCAGTGAGTTGGAGGCATAGAAGCAGGCTGCATCCGGCACATGTCCTGCAGGGATGGTCACGCTCGCATATACCTTTTATTCCTAAAGGAATGGTCAATGCGTTCTCTGCCTCCGCGCTATCCCTCGCGGCTCTGCGCCGGCCAACAGCCCAACACCACTTCCCTCTGAGAGCTGAAACACCACAAGGGAAGCCTGTTCCTTTGCTCGGCTTTAGATAATGGGATGCAACTAGCGGCTGTTCTATGATACAAGGAGGGGTTATTCATTGAAGTGGGATAGTGAAACTCCTAACCCAGGCAATGGTGGTGTCCGTGCGGCAATGCCCAATCGGCACTTGGCACGTTGGTGAATAACCCTCATTGTATCAAAGCATCGTTTTGGAATCCTGTGGGATATTTGTAATGCGTGATGTGTTCTAAGTCAGCCGTGTGACATGCCGTGTGACATGCCGTGTGACATGCCGGGCTCTACGGTGTGTTACAATTAACACAACATATTCTTACTCTGTGTGTGTGTGTTGTTACTATTTATATTTGCTATGGCCTCACTTCTTTTCAAATGATGCACTTCTTTCTACCAGCCTCATTATGTCTGTAACTCTATTCATATATCTTCATCTCCTGCACTAAAACACACCCCTACAAATCATCCTCACACATTCTCTTTCTTTCCATGCTTCTCCTCCTTGCTTCTGGGGATATCTCTCCCAATCCTGGTCCCTGCCTTATTTCTGAATGTTCTTGTCCTCGCCTGCGAAATGCAACTTCTACTCCTTCTGATGTCAATCCCTCCAGCCCTATACCCATCCCCTGCCACCCTCCCTCCTCTCTCCCTTTCTCCTGTGCCCTTTGGAATGCTCGCTCCCTTTCTAACAAGTTCCTCTCTGTGCATGACTTCTTCCTCTTTCACTCTCTGCTCCTATTTGCTATAACTGAGGCCTGGCTCACTCCGTCTGACTCTGCTCTGGATGCTGCCCTCTCTTATGGTGGCCTTTCCTTCTCCCACACTCCGCGCCCTGATGACAGGGGTGGAGGCGTGGGGCTCCTGCTCTCCTCTTTCTGCCGTTACCGAACCCTTCCTATTCCTCCCTCTCTTTCTTTTCCCTCCTTTGAGGCTCACACTGTCCAGATCTTCTCTCCTCTCCCTGTCCACGTGGCAGTCATCTATCGCCCACCTACCTCTACTCATCCCCCTTCTTCCTTTCTCTCTCACTTTGAATCCTGGCTCTCTTTCTTTCTCTCCTCAGACTCCCCTGTTCTTATCCTTGGGGACTTCAATTGCCACATTGATGACCCCTCTCTACCTTGGGCTTCCCGTTTTCTCTCTCTAACCTCTTTTGGCCTTCAACAGTGGAATGCTGCCAGCACCCACAAGGATGGCCACTACCTAGGCATATTTTTCACTAAAAACTTCTCTCTCTCTGATTTCTCCATTTCCCCCTTTCCTCTCTCTGACCATCACCTCATCTCATTCTCTCTATCTCGCTTCTCCCCTTCTCTACCTCCATCTACCCCTCGTTTCTGCAGAAACATGCGCTCTATTAACCTACCAGCCTTTAATTCCACTTTACGCTCCTCCCTCTCCTCTCTCCGTTCTGCTACAGACCCTGACAACCTGGTCAGGAACTACAACTCTGCCTTATCCTCTCTTGATCTACATGCCACGCTTTCTCTCTGCTGTCCTCGTCCTTCGAACCCCAGACACTGGCTAAATTCCCACACGCGCATTCTGCGTTCCTCCACTCGTTCCTCTGAATGCCTCTGGAGGAAATCTCACACTCTCGCAGACTTCCTTCACTACAAATGTATGCTGTCCTGTTTCAACTCTGTCCTCAGGCTAAAAAAACAACTTTTCCTCACTAATCAACACGCTCAAGTCTAACCCACGCCAACTCTTTTCCGTCTTTGATTCTCTACGCAGACCACCCTCAGCTGCCTCTTCGTCTTTATCCATCTCACCTCAGGACTTTGCTGACTATTTTAAGGAAAAGGTGGAATCCATATGTCAGAACATCCCCTATGTTTCTTCCTCCCATCCTACACCTCTTCCTAACTCTCCCCCTGCCTTCCTTGACTCTTTTTCCGCTGTCACAGAGGAGGATGTGTCACTGCAGATCTCCTCTTCTCCCTCTACCACTTGCTCTCTTGACCCCATTCCCTTCCATCTCCTAAAACCTTTTGCTCCTACTATAATCCCTTCGCTCACACACATTTTTAACTCTGGTACCTATCCCTCCTCCTTCAAACATGCAACCATTATACCATTACTCAAAAACAGCAAGCTTGACCCTACCTGTCTTTCTAACTATCGGCCTGTCTCCCTCCTGCCTTTTGCTTCTAAACTCCTTGAACATCTTGTATTCTCTCGCTTGCTCTATTTTCTCAACACCTATTCTCTCCTAGACCCTCTACAATCTGACTTCCGCACTGCTCACTCCACTGAAACAGCCCTCACTAAAATAACTAATGACCTCCATGTTGTCAAAGACTGAGGTCATTACACTCTGCTCATATTACTTGACCTCTCTGCAGCATTTGACACCTTGGACCACCCTCTTCTCCTTCACATTCTTCATACTTTTGTTATTCGTAACAAAGCTCTATCCTGGATCTCCTCTTACCTCTCCCATCGTACTTTCAGTGTCTCTTCTGCTAACACCTCCTCCTCTATCGATCTCTCTGTGGGGGTATCCCAGGGTTCTGTCCTGGGACTTCTTCTCTTTTCTCTGTACACACTTTCTTGGGTTTAAATATAACCTCTATGCTGATGACACAAATGTACTTTTCTACCCCTGACCTTACACCTGCTGTACAGACTAAAGTTTCTGAATGTCTCTCTGCTATATCATCCTGGATGGCCCTCCGCCGACTTAAACTTAACATGGCAAAAACAGAGCTCCTCATACTTCCTCCCAAACCGGGCCCTACTACCTCCTTCCACATTACTGTTGGAAGTACCATCATTCACCAGTAGCCCAAGCACGCTGCCTAGGGGTCACACTCGACTCCTCTCTCACATTCTCCCATTACATTCAAAACGTCTCTAAAACCTGTCGCTTTTTCCTCCGCAATATCACAAAGATACATCCTTTCCTCTGTTGCTCGACTGCTAAAACTCTGACTCGGGCCCTCATTCTCTCCCGTCTCTGCTACTGTAACCGCCTGCTGTCCGGCCTTCCTGCCTCTCACCTGTCTCCCCTACAATCTATCCTAAACGCTGCTGCCAGAATCACTGTACTCTTTCCTAGATCTGTCTCGGTGTCTCCCCTGCTGATATCCCTCTCCTGGCTTCCTAACAAATCCCGCATCTCGCACTCAATTCTCCTCCTCACTTTTAAAGCTTTACACTCTACTTCTCCTCCTTACATCTCAGCCCTAATTTCTCGCTATGCATCATCCCGACTCTTGCGTTCTGCTCATGGATGTCTTCTCTCTACCCCCTTTGTATCTAAAGCCCTCTCCCGCCTTAAACCTTTCTCACTGACTGCCCCACACCTCTGGAATGCCCTTCCCCTCAGTACCCGACTAGCACCCTCTCAATCCACCTTTAAGACCCATCTTAAAACACACCTGCTTAAAGAAGCATATAAGTAGCTCCGTGGCTAATACTATACACATGATACATAAACATTGGCCCCCTGCAGACGCACTTACCAGAACGCCCTCCTACTGTCTCTGTACGTTCCTCCTACCTACCAATTAGATTGTAAGCTCCTCGGAGCAGGGACTCCTCTTCCTTAATGTTACTTTATGTCTGAAGCACTTATTCCCATGACCTGTTATGTGTTATTTATATGATTGTCACGTGTATTACTGCTGTGACGCGCTATGTACATTAATGGCGCTATATAAATAAAGACATACATATATACCTACATTTGGACTTTGAAAGTAAGTATCACTTCTAGTTTGTGCAGAATTTGTGCGTCTGCCAATGCCAGGATGGCCTCAGACCTGAGTGTGTTGGAGGTTGTGATACATTGTGGAGAACCGACACTGGGTTTGTTCATAGATACATTTCTAGTGCACAGATCTCTCCAGATCTCATAGGTCCCAGTGACCCGCGGCCGGTGCGGTGTTTGGTCGTAGCTGGGAAGACCTGGCAGGATATCTGCAGTCTCAGCCAGTAGCACTAGAATGTGTGTATGTGTTAGCGCGTGTGGGGGGGGGGGATGCAGGGGGGGGAGAGAGAGAGGGAGCGGGTAATGTGCAGCATAGCTCTGCTGCAGACAGGAGAGGTCACAGCGGGGAGGGAAACAGGATCACTAAAGCATTACGGTCATTGGCAGGCTCAGGATGGCGGCGGCGGCGGCGGCGATGGGGAGATGTGCAAATGAGACGCCCGCAGATACTTAACCCATTCGTTGCCCGTGGGGTGCCAGCAATGCAGCGCCCCTCTTTTGGTCAAGGGCTGAAAGTTGCACTCTTGTTACCTAGTGTAAGGGGAAGAGTATATTCTGTATGCAAGTGTGTGCGCTGCTCCCATCCTAACTCATAATACCCACTAATGAGAGGTTGGGACACATAAGTTGCCTCTAGGTTGTATGTTTCTGGGGGAGAGGAGGCGACGTGCATAAGGTGCAGGGATAATCGGCTATATTAATTACGAGGCTCTGATATTTAGTTTTTGTGCTGGCTCTTTAATGAGCTGTGTAGTTTCAGCAAACATGACATGCACCTTTAAAACCTTGTAACAATATTAATAACGGCTCGATGTTATCTGCGTGTCCGCGAAGACGCCCGCTCGGCAGGGGGGGTGATCGGAGATGAAGAGGCAGCCTGGAGTGTGCTGGGGGGGACGGGAGTAGCGAGGGATGAAGGGGTTAACGCATCACCATGTGTATAAAATGCCTATTACCTTGTCAGTCCTCCTGATACCGGGGCGAGTGCATTGCTTTAGCAGCAGAAAGCTGATACTATCAGGAGAACAAGAACTAATTAAATTTCCTGTGGCCATCAGGCAGCACCGTTTTCTGCTCTCTCCAGACAGATGCAATCTAATCTGTCGCTTCCAGTCCAACCCAACCGACACCTGCTGGATTTAGAGGGGCAAGGAGATAAATTGCTCGAGTCTTCTCCACCCTCCATCTTTCCCTCCATCCAGTGTGATTTTGTTCCGTCTCTCTTCTGTTCCTCCGCCATGGAGAGCTCCCCATGAAGGATATCATGTCTTTATATGTGTCCGCCCCGTGCGACCTTGGGCAGGACACATGATCTGGTCCAAGGAATCGCAGCCGAGGACATAATACAAAGACGTGATCAAAGGAGGTTTCATCAGAACATGTATCGCTTCCAATTAACCAATAAGCGGTTCCTTATCAAAGGCTCCCAAACTGGAAGCACCAGATGTATGCAAGGAAATACCATGGAAAACACCGACAAGTGATTCCTTACTCTATATATATATAGATAGATATATATATAAAAATTAATATAGCAAATGGAAATATTACTGTGTGCTCATTTGCATGTCTTAGACAGGTCTGCAACCCTGCACCATTGTCACCCAGCACACAACACTTCCACTGCAGCAAGGGATTCTGGGAAATGACACGCAAATGAGCACACAGTGCCACCTTTTGCTTCCTGTCCCTTGCTTCTTTTTTTGCATAGCCAGTATAACCAACCCCACACTGAGGAGACCCATTAAGGTCGAAACAGTCTGTCTGTGGGTGGGTTTGCTGGCTATGCACCTTAACCCTGGCTGTGCTCAAAGCTGTGACCATGCAGCAAGCTTAAGCCTATAGGGCCTAGGTGGGCAACCTATTTTTCAATGTAGCCACAGGTGTGGCGAATGAGAAGTGAAAATAGCCACACCATGTAAAATTTGAGAAATAAGGCTACTTAAACGAACATTTAAAACAACACGCACTGTTTGAACAAGTTCATTCAAAACATGTACACTTTGACTACTCGGTTACAACTGCTTGAGACGCAAATGATGACAATTCTTCAAATTGAAAATGCAAGACAAGTTAATGCGAAGTTTCGGAAACATTGGCTGACTATCTGTACTCGATGCGCATCTTATCTCTGCCTCCAAATTGACATCAACAATTCGAGAAACAAATCCTGATTTTTTTCCAATCATTGCTGGTGCACCGCCCGTTGTAATAGCAGCTAGTTTTATCAGATATATCTATCACTTTTTTAAAGCTTTTTTTTTAGCAAACTCCAATTAGCCACACTTTGATGGCCAATTAGCCACTTGTGGCTATTGGCTACAGGGTTGCCCACCTCGGCTATAGGGGAACCATGTTGAATGGTTTTGAAGCAAAAGGTGGCACTGCGTGTTCATTTGCATGTCATTTCCCAGAATCCCTTGCTGCAGTGGTGTGCCATTATTGCTCCATCTTTGCAGCTGGAAGACCTTGAATAATCACTGAGTTGGGGTCTTCACCCGTCCATGAGAAAATGCCAACACACATTTGTTCTTCAAAAAACGATTCCCTTTTAAAACCGCAATCCCCCGTCTGAGGGTCACGCAGAGGTATTAGACCACGGCCGCCTTACCACCACGACCGCCTTACCACCACGAGCCGCCTTACCACCACGGCCTCCTTACCACCACGAGCCGCCTTACCACCACGGCCGCCTTACCACCACGAGCCGCCTTACCACCACGAGCCACTGGGTTCAGGGGATGTTTAGCTCAGGATTGGCTGCAGAATGTAGGCTCGGCTCCTGCAGCATCGGTGCGACCTGCTGCCCATTTATCCTTCAGCCAGATATCTCCAGGACCAAGGCCACCAGTCCAGGTAACATCAAATATATATATATATATTATACCACTGGAGGGGGACTGCTGCTTTAATTGTGCTGTGTGTTGCGCTGGAGACCTGGGTGGATTAGCATTGCGATGATGATACCAGCCAATAGTCTGTAATGCATGGCTGCAATCTAATGTAATAATCACTCTGCAGGCTTCATATTGGACGCTCCATCTCGCCCCCTCCTCCCCCCCCCCCCCCCCCCCATTGTAAGGGCTCCTCTTCTCTCCTCTCACTCAGACCTTCTCGGTTTCACATCCTGATCGGGAAACATTTGGGAAAGTCTTATCTCCCTGGAGCTTGTTGCTGTTGCCCTCTCTGATATCTGACCCCTGATGAGATCAGTGCTGCTCCTCTCTGTAATAGGAGATTTGGAAAGATAAGCGCTTCCATTTCCCCTTTAGTTACTAATGAGCCTTGGTGCGCTCTTCCCTTCAATTATACCGCCGGGGGATGAGAGGGAACGAACACTTTCGGGATTCTGCGGAGGGTAAAGCAGACCTGCAAAATTCTAAACAGCATTTCGCCTCAGATAATTATAATAATAATAGCAGCTTTACAGAGACATTTTGCAGACACAGGTCCCTGCCCTGTGGAGCTTACAATCTATGTTTTTTGGTGCCTGAGGCACAGGGAGATAAAGTGACTTGCCCAAGGTCACAAAGAGCTGACATCGGGAATTGAAGCAGGTTCCCCTGCTTCACACTCAGTGCCAGTCAGTGTCTTTACTCGCTGAGCCACTCCTTAGATGGAGCGTTACTCTTTTTTAATAAGAATGATCATTAACAAATGACTGGTGTTAGGCTCTCATTTTGGAATGAGAGACTGAGCTTTTTTTTTATCCTACAAAATAAACCAACGGTAACTAATGCAGTATACCAAGAAAGGCAAGTTCTGGTATGTATGTATGTATATATGTATGTATGGGAGATAAGGATGTATGTACTGTATGTATGTCTTTATTTATATAGCGCCATTAATGTACATAGCTCGTCACAGCAGTAATACAATCATATAATTAACACATAATACAAATAACACATAAAGGGAATAAGTGCTTCAGACATAAACGTAACACTAGGAAAAGGAGTCCCTGCTCCGAAGAGCTTACGATCTAATTGGTAGGGAGAACGTACAGAGACAGTAGGTGGGCGTTCTGGTAAGGGGTGGAAGCTAAAGTGGGACATGGCAAATGAGCTTGTTTTCTCGCTGCTCTCCTGATCTTTGGTGTCAGTTTAATCACCATCGGATGTTTATGAGAACTAGGAAGCTGCGCATATTTGTTTTCTTTAATAAAATCAA
This sequence comes from Ascaphus truei, assembly GCF_040206685.1. Classification (NCBI taxonomy): domain Eukaryota; kingdom Metazoa; phylum Chordata; class Amphibia; order Anura; family Ascaphidae; genus Ascaphus; species Ascaphus truei. The sequence continues at coordinate 127,926 of NW_027457045.1, forward strand.
CACATGGTTGGGTAGAAATGGTCCCTTTATTGGCTAATTCATGTTAAAAATGCGGCCTTCTGCCTGCACACACCTCAAGGGCAGAGCAGAGCGCGGATAAAAAGATGCATATTTATTAGCTGGTTTCATCACAAAGGGACCATTTCTATCCTACAATGTCTTATTTACGACGGCTGTATCTTTGCACGCTTGTTTTCACAAGGTTGCACAAAGTTAGTTGTGTCTCTCCAACTTCAGAGGCCAGTATCTTAACAACAAGCTGCCCAGGGCCGTCTTAACGTATGGGCACGCTGGGCAGTTGCCGGGGGGCCCCACAGCATAGGGGGGCCCCACGCGCCCGGCCCATGCGTGCCCACCAATGCTCTCCCCCCGCCCGGCACCCCGGCTCCGCTCGCTCTCCCCCCGCACGGCACCCCGGCTCCGCTCGCTCTCCCCCCGCCTGGCACCCCGGCTCGCTCTCCCCCCGCCCGACACCACGGCTCCGCTCGCTCTCCCCCCGCCTGGCACCCCGGCTCGCTCTCCCCCCGCCCGACACCACGGCTCGCTCTCCCCCCGCCCGGCACCCCGGCTCGCTCTCCCCCCGCCCGACACCACGGCTCGCTCTCCCCCCGCCCGGCTCCGCTCGCTCTCCCCCCGCCCGACACCACGGCTCGCTCTCCCCCCGCCCGGCTCCGCTCGCTCTCCCCCCGCCCGGCACCATGGCTTGCTCTCCCCCCGCCTGGCACCCCGGCTCCGCTAGCTCTCCTCCCGCCCGGCACACCGGCTCCGCTCGCTCTCCCCCCGCCTGGCACCCCGGCTCGCTCTCCCCCCGCCCGACACCATGGCTCGCTCTCCCCCCGCCCGACACCACGGCTCGCTCTCCCCCCGCCCGGCACCCCGGCTCCGCTCGCTCTCCCCCCGCCCGGCACCCCGGCTCCGCTCGCTCTCCCCCCGCCCGGCACCCCGGCTCCGCTCGCTCTCCCCCCGCCCGGCACCCCGGCTCGCTCTCCCCCCGCCCGGCACCCCGGCTCCGCTCTCTCTCCTCCCGCCCGGCACACCGGCTCCGCTCGCTCTCCCCCCGCCTGGCACCCCGGCTCGCTCTCCCCCCGCCCGGCACCCCGGCTCCGCTCGCTCTCCCCCCGCCCGGCACCCCGGCTCCGCTCGCTCTCCCCCCGCCCGGCACCCCGGCTTGCGTCACAACCGCTCGCAGCCCAGCAGTGCAGCACTTCCGGTGCCTGCTGCTGCTAGTGAGCGCGTGGGAGGCTGGGAGCGGCAGTGTAGGCCGGGCCCCGTGCACTGCTTTGCCTGGGGGCCCCTAATGTTGTTAAGATGGCCCTGACGCTGCCGATTTGGTGACAGTGTGAATGTGACTGGCTTTAGTGGGAATACAGGATGCAGCAAGCCAGCGGATAGCAAAGGAAGCGGTGTCACTAGCCCTTCTCCCTGGACATTGAGCCCTTTCCCGGTGTCATACAACGTTATCACAGAAAGAGGGCGTATTCCCACGCCCCATGGCGCGCGCTGTGAGATGTGGTGCTGGGCTGGGACCCCGGCGCTCCTGTGATATGAGATGCAAACCCCTTGGCTGCAATCACACAACGATAAAGCAAATGGAAAACCTAACCTGGATTTGTATCTGGCAGGAGCGCGCTGAGTTTAAAGGGGCACATGATATTTTATTTATACGTATATTCCCCCCCCCCCTCTCTCTCTTTCTTGTATTGACATTTCCCCGTGTCGGTCTTTCATGCTACTTGTTAAGCTATTAAATCACTCCATTTATTTAGTGTGAGTGTTGCTGAGAGCTCATTTTTATCTGGCTGAAAACCCGGGCCTGCTTTATAGACAGATAATGAAATTGCATAAATATCCCCTTCGCCTGGAATCTAATTTATTTTCCTTGTTCATTACGGGGAGAAGGCCATTCTGAGATGCAGAACTTTGCTGTGTTCCCCCTGCTTGCTGTGTTCCGATTGAATAGCTGTCTTGATTCCTTTCTAAAACGACGGTTTCCCCCCCCGATTCACGTGATTGCCGGTCGGAGCTCAGCTCGGGTAATTGACAGAGATCAATGTGCATTGTCGATCTCCAGAGTACGTGAAGGGGGGGGGGGGGAGGGGGGGAAATGTATCAGGAGAGGCGAATGATATTTTGGTGGCAATAAAATTAATACAAGAAGAGTCATTTCTAACCCGTGGAGGGGTTTCGAGATACTTTGCCCTTAACGTATCCCGTGCGAGCCAATTTGGGAGGTGTCGATAACGCGAGTCGGAGATGAAACTACATTGTAACAATGTATCAGCTCCTGCCTACCTCGAGCTGTCTTTCCTCCGCGTCTGCATTATTAGATGTCCTGTTAAGTGGGTAACGATTTTATTACATGCGGCTTTGAACCACTGGTTCTCAACTCCAGTCCTAACAGGACAGGTTTTAAGGATCTCCCTGCTTGGGCACGGGTGATTCAGTCAAAATGGTTGAGCCACCTGTGCTAAAGTGAGGCTATCCTTAATACCTGTCCGGTGGGTGGTACTTGGGGTCTGGCTTTGGGAAACACTGTGTAAGCAAAACGGTGAAAATACTAGGCACTCCTACACATACAGGTAGTGACGTGTTATTCCAGTGACACAATTATACACAATATTTTAGTGATGAATATGTGACTTTATATAAGAAACAAGGAGACAAGTGCACAGTGAAAAATATAATAAATATTTGCAAGTCCCTGCTCGAACCCGCTGGTAGGGGCTGTTCTCGTTGGCCCCTATAGATTCACGGTTTCTGCAGTTCTCCGGGGGGAGCATCAGATAGATGCAGAAAGAAAAACACAAGTGCAGGTGTTTGCAATTCAGTGACTTGATGCACATCTTGGCTCTTATGTTCTGCCGACTTACACTGTAGCAGGTAAATTAGTGCATATCACAAACGTGGCAATCTGTCTGTAGTATCGCGAAGTTGGTACTGCAGACATAAAGAAGAATAAGGACCATTGTGCAGCTCGTATATAAAAAAAAAATGTATGTATAAAATATGTAAGAAATGCACTTACAATGTGTGCGCAATGCAAAAGCATATTCCACAATCAGTGTACAGTGCTTTTGCTACAGTGTAAGTCGGCAGAACATAAGAGCCAAGATGAACATCAAGTCACTGAATGGCAAACACCTGCACTTGTGTTTTTCGTTCTTTCTTTCTGCCTCTACCCGATGCTCCCCCCGGAGTATTGCAGACGTTGGGAAACACTGTACACCTGTAAGGAAGCCCCCCATTGTGGATGTGAAATGCGTTGGGCTGGTGGTTTTTCTGTGTGTTCAGACCTTTGGGAGGTCATAATAAATCTGAGGTTTTGAGAAGAAAGAAGTACATTTTCAGCATCTTCTGGTAAAGTGTGCTGCTGTGCGTTTTCAGTTTGTATTTAGCCGGCTACGAGATGGGATCTGACAGTCAATGTTAGCCGCGGATCTGTTAAGCTTGGAGCTAGTAGGTGGATAAAGATTGTTTTTGCAGCACTGAGGAATTTTGTTTTCTGTACATACGATAGCCCCTAAATTGTACCGAGTGTAAGGGTGTACTTGTCCTGCTACAATTGTGTATTGTTCCTGGTTTCCCAACGGTGCAAGAATTGTAACCCTGTAATCATTCATTTCGAAGAAGAGAAGAGTCTCGGTTCCTGTGTTTGTGTCTCCAGTTTATGCACACAGAGCTGACATTATTGCAGTCGTTGATGCATTGCGCCAACGGTGGTGTAAGAAACGTGTGCAGAGGTACGCAATGGAGACCGCTTAAGGTGAAACTAAAATTAGGCTTTATTGCGCCTGTCCCTTTAACACAGCAAAAGCATTCAAAATAAGCAAAAGAAAACCTGTTCCACTTTGGAGAATATCTACACATGTAGTCCAGCCCTCTGGTTAGCTAAACTAATTACCAGCCCCAAATATATATACATTTATGCAGATATATAACAGTCCCAAAAGAAAGTCTTATCTGTCTCTTGTAGCTGTAGGGGAAGCCTCTCTGCTCTCCTGGGTCAGCACCTTTGTGTGCCAAGGCAATGTCTGTCCAGGTATAGAGTTCTGCCCCCCTTGTCTTGCTATCAGTATACAGTCCAGTCCTTCTGCAGCTCAAGACATCTGTTCCTCTGATCAGTCCAGTGTGGACTAAGGAAAAATCTGTCTGTCCTTCCTTGCTTCAGCCCCCAATTGTGAGACGCAGGAATCCTCCTTCCTGTCTCAGAACAGGCTATTTCTGAGAGAGCTCTAATCAGCCAGGTGGAGTAAGTTAATTGCTTTTATGCAATTAACCAGCACACTGCTGGGTCAGAGGCAAGTTTCTTTAACAGGGATAAGTCCCTGTTAAAGGTGGCGTGACGCAAAATTGAATGCAGATCCATTGAAACAAATGGTCATTTGTATGCAATGCGTTATCAGGAGCAATAAGGTCAGCGATGTCTGAAGCTACAATGGGTCGTTTATTGTAACATAATCCTGTGAAATAATGCAGCCAATTTAATAATAATAATTTCACTATTGCTTCCTAAAATACACAAGAATTTGGTGAGAATAACCTCTGATGTTCAGGACACCCCACAACATCAATGAGTGCCGAGTATCACTGCACACTTCCAAATCGTTAACTTCACACGTTCTGGAAGCATATCGAGTCCCTGCTGATAACTGTGACTGATTTTCCACTCTCGCTGTCCCTAATGCAAACGAAACCCTGCAGGCACCATCAGAGAAATGGTCAGTCGCTATGTAGGCACAACATGGCATGGGGCTGTGTGTGAGGGTCACTTTTACTTACATTACACCCCCAGAATGTGGGGGGGGGGGTGCAGATTAGTAACATTGTGCCATGCAGCACGGCTGCGTTAATGTCCGGCTACTTCAGTGAACCCTTCTCAGATCTGCCAGGAAGACGGGACGGGCGCAGTGGCAGATGGTTGGCCAGGGTTTAGGGGTGAAGGAAGGACACAGTGAATGCCAGTGGGCGCTTCTCAGTCGCTCCTCGAAATGTGTGTTTGATAGGATTGGTGTTGTTGTAAACCAATGTTTATAGCATTGTAATTAAGGGCAGCCATTACACCGGGAAATGTGAAGTGCTGGACAGATTTATTTAAAACAATTCAACCTCTGCCCATGGCTTATTTTACTGAGCAGCTCATTCCTGTTCTGGTGTTTGTTTTCCTTGCCTTTAATATCAAGAACCCTTTGTATTATTCATTTATTTATTAAATGTTTTACCAGGAAATAATACATTGAGCGTCCTGTCTCGTGTTCATGGATGCCCAGGGCAGGGCTGGCTTGGATGTTTACGGGTCTTACCTTCTGACCTTCTCTGGCGGCATCTCCTTCCGGCATCTCCTCCCCGGCATAGCCCGGTAATCATGGCACCGTGACTTTGCGTTGCAATGGCAACGGGGCAACACGTGACGTCGCGGAGCCAGGAGGCGGCACGTTGTCATGGCAACGCGGCGCCACTGGACATCGCGGAGACAGGATGACGGGACCGCGCAGGAGGAGATGCCGCCGGGGAAGGTAAGAGTTACAGAGGCCCCGTGCTCTGCCCCGGCAATCCATTTCATTGTCGTGGGGGAGAGCGCGGGGCCACGGTTACCGCGGGGCTCGGTGTAGTGGCACTAACGGCACCGCCATCACGCCGGCTCTGGTCCTGGATACAGAGTTGTGATGACATTTTAGTGGCTAGAAAAAGTGTGTGAACCCAAATAATAATTACGGAAATTCCATAGTTTTCCATGATAACCTTCTTGAATCAAGACCAGTCTTTTCTTAAATATCCAATAGGGTTTATATTAACCGATTCCATTTCTTTTGAAATAAAAGGATGTATGAATTAGACAAACAATGAGTAATTAAGAGTCAGGGTATGTGAAAAAGTAAGTGAAACACTGGTTTTATCAGTTAAATGAAAGGGGGTAATTAGAATCAGGTGTTCAAATAATTAGGTAGATCTTCAGGGGTGAGTTTGGGAATCCCCACCTTATATAAAGATCAGAAACTTTGTGAGTTTGGTCTTCACCATACAGGTGTGTGGAAACACGTCCTGCCACAATCAAAAGAAATCTCAGAGGACCTCAGCGATGCAGTTATTGATGCTCATCAGTCTAGAAAGGGTTACAAAACAATTTCTAAGAATTTGGGCTCTACCAATCCACTTTCAGACAAATGGAGAAAGTTCAAGACCACAGTCACTCTACACAGGAGCGGTCGTCCTACCAAAATCTCTCCAAGAACAAACACGACAAATCATCAAGGAAGTCACTAAGCACCCCAGAGTAACATCCAAGGATCTGCAGGCCACTCTCGCCTTGGCTAATGTGAGTGTACATGGCTCAACTATCAGAAAAAGACTGAACAAGATTGGTGTTCATGGAAGGATATCCAGGAGGAAACCATGGCTTTCTAAAAAGAACATTGCTGCCGTCTGAAGGTCACCAAAGAGCACATAGATGATCAACAAGACTTCCGGAACAACTAGCTGTACCCGGCGTAACATACGCCAATTCTAGCAGTCTAAATGGTTATTCTCTCTTGTCCCCTCTTGCCCACCTTTCTCTCCCCTCCATCATGCCCTGCTCCTCTTTCCACTCTCCCCTCCCCTCTCTTTGCACTCCCTGCCTTACTGCGTATGCTCCTCTATGTGCACACTACACTCCCCCCTCTCCTACTCATCTGCCTCCTCCTCACCTTACTGTCTCTCCTCCCCTCTCTTTGCACTCCCTGCCTTACTGTGTCTGCTCCTATCTGTGCACACTACACCCCCCCCCCTCCTACTCATCTGCCTCCTCCTCACCTTACTGTCTCTCCTCCCCTCTCTTTGCACTTTCTCCTTCCCCATGTGCACACTGCTCTCCATTCCACCCTCGTCATCCATTTGTCTCATCCCCTCCTTGTTGTCTCTCTGTCTCCTCCCCTCCTTGTTCCTCTCCTTGAGGAGGCATTCCAGTTGTTGCTTAGCAACCCTGTAACAGCTGAACCTTTGTACGTAAACATACCTAATATATATATAATGTTCTCTAGACAGATAAGTCACAGGTAGAACTTTTTGGCCTCAATATGTTTGGCGAAAACTAAACAGTGCATTTGAACAGAAGAACCTCATCCCAACTGGCAAGCATGGTGCTGGGAGTGTGATGTTTTGGGGCTGCTTTGCTGCCTCAGCACCTGGACAGCTTGCCATCATTGACACAACCACGAATTCTGCATTGTATCAGAAGATTCTAGCGGAGAATGTCAGGTCACCCATCCATGAGCTGAAGAGTAAGTGGGTCATGCAGCAAGACAATGATCCTAACCATAGAAGCAGATCTACAGAAGAATGGCTGCAGAAGAAGAAATTCCACGTTTTAGAACGGCCTAGTCATAGTCCGGACCTAAACCCCATCACAATGTTGTGGCAGGACCTGGTGTGAGCTGTCCATGCAAGGAAGCCCTCAAATATCACTGAGCTGAAGCAGTTCTGCGAGGAGGAATGGACCAAAATTCCCCAAACCCGGTCAGTGACTGATCGGCAGTTACAGGACACGCGCAGTTGAAGTCATTGCTGCTCAAGGGGGCGCCACCAGGTACTGAATCTAAAGGGCCACAGACTTTCTCACACGTGGATATTGAATGTGGAATCATTTGTGGACAAATAAATGTTTTAAAAACTTTCATGTTTGGTGAAAGTTGTTTGTTCAGGTTATCTGCATCTGTTATTACAGTAGGATTTAGGATTTTTACATATTTCAACCCTAAAATGCTATTACATCCTAATCTAAGGGGGTTCACAAACTTTTTCTCGCCACTGTAATTACATGAAATGATTAGAGGTGATACATTATATTTACAGACTTTTCATGGATTGCTAGAGATGACATACAGTATGATTACGGGCGCACGTAACAGTAACAGAAAAGGTTACAATGTGAGACAACTGACGTCGTGAAAGACCATAGACCAGTGGCGCTTTGCTGCGTGTGGTAGGGGTGAGGAGCTTGTTCAGGTAGACGGGTAACTTGCACAGAAAGTATTTGAAGTTAAGACAGGAAAGATGAACTTTGCGCCTAGACTCGAGTGATGACCAGTCTAGTTCTGCATTTCGCAGTGATGTGTGTTGTAGTTGCATTGGAGAACAAAACGGCATATTGAATTGTAGAGGGTGTCAAGTTTGCTAAGGTGAGTTTGGGATGCCGAGCCATATACTATGTCCCCATAGTATATAATTGGTACTAGCATCTCTGATGCTCTTTCTGACTAGTGGGCTTAGGGAGGATTTGTTCCTATAAAGTACACCTAGTTTTGCATGGGTTTTGGATGTCAGGGTATCAATGTGCAAATATGAATCAAACCATATGCCCAGATTTTTAAAACTAGTGACTGGGGCTAGGGTGGTGTTAGCGTTGGTTCTGATCTGTATCGTCGTTGGTAGCTTCAGAAATGTAGCCATAGTCCCAAATATCATTGTTACAGTCTTGTCAGTGTTTAAAAACTGTTTGTTTTGGGAAGTCAAGCATTCAATTCTTGAAAAATCAGATTGAAGTACATGTCCAATTTCAGAGAGGCTATGGCTGTGTGCATATACTGTGTCATCTGCATACATGTGTATTGAGGCTTCCTTACAAGCTGTAGGAAGATAATTGATGAACACTGAGAAGAGTAGGGGCCCCAGAACAGAGCCTTGCGGGACACCACAGGTGATATCCAGGGGGTTGGAGTTAGAGCCTGAGATGGACACATGTTGTGATCTTCCTGATAGGTAGGACTGAAACCAGTTTAAAGCATGCTTCCCTATTCCAGAGCACTGGAGTTTGATCACCAGTACAAACGCCTTTGCCAAATCTAGGAATATTGCACCAGAATGAGTAAGAGTATGACCGCAGGTATCTTACCACCTCCTTAACTCTTATCACTGCTGCTACTGCTGCTGCATACATAGAGTGTTAGCTCTTCAGGATAGGGTCACACTTTGCCTCATGTTGTTATTTACCCGTGGCGCTTCTCCCCTGTGTGTGTGTGTGTTTTTTAAAAACTTTGTATTGTACATTAGTAAAGCGCTGGGTACACCGCTGGCACGTTATAAATAAAACGATACGTTGTGTATGCGTGAGAGAGAAGGCTTTGGGAAGTAGTGTAGATATGGTGGCCACGTGGCAAACTCTTAGTTGTTGAGCCACCAGCGCAGAAGCAGGGATATCCTGAAAACCTGACCTGTTGATGGACTGAGTTTGACACCCGTGACACGTTATAGTCTTCAGGTATGTAGGGCGCTGCGCTAATTTATGCTAAAGAGAGTCGGCTGAGACTTTCTGCTTGGAGACATGAGAGAGGAACATCCCCTGAATGCCAGCACCTTGATTAGACTATTCAAACAAATCAAATACAAACAAAAGGGGGGGGAGGGGGTGCGGGGTCAGGGAAAAACAAAACACTTTTTCATTCTGGAGATATCACAGGGTGTGCGGCTCCCGCGCTGTGTTTCAAGGGCATTGATGCCAATGAATGTTAATATAATTCCAGGGCACCTCATTCCAAACCCACAGCAGCCCCAGCGAGCATACACCCTCCTCCTCCTCCTCCTCGCTCTGCCCTGAAGGCTGGGAGAGAAACGCTTGGCTGCCGCTCCTGTTACAGAGCAATCATTTTCCCCTTAATCCCACAGTTTTGGCAGTGCATCTTAATCTATATTTACATCCACTACTTCAAAAGGGCAGCGTGGGGGGTGGGGGAGGGGGGGAGGGGGCTGAGGGCCCTGGCTTCTGAGGTGGGGGGGACACAAGGGGCATCTTCCTGTGACATTGGGAATGTGACTTCATACAAAAATAGTACTATTACACAAATTAATCGTTCCTGGCGCTGTGAATAAAGTCCAAAAATACCGTGAACCAACAAGGCAGTCTCTAGTATAGGCTTCCTTAGGCAGGTTGATGGTCTTGATAGTGATATTTCAGACAGGGGAGTTGTAGTCCTTATGAATGATGTTCAGCTGTTTCTGAAATAACAGAAAAAACAACAGGGCACACCAATTGCGTAGTGTGTTTCTTCAATTGTCTCCCTATCTAAAATCCTAGAATCCTACTTACAGGATATGGGCTAGCAACATTCAGTTGAGAGAATCTGTGACATCCGTCCCTTTCCTTCAGATCATCTCACGGATCCCACGTGGTCTGGTCTGCTGGAATCTCCCTCACTCAGTGTCGATTTTTCACTCCAACACTCCCACAGGTTCAAGAGTGGGAGGGGGTGGAAATTAAACAATGCTAGTGTGATATCGTACAGGATTTAATAGCTCAAGAAAAAATGTTAAAATCACACTTACATAAATACAGGGTATCAAATACCGCACAAACTGCCGTCCGCAACCTGCACTGCTCCTATAGACTGCCGAGGAGAGAATCGCCGCACGCTACACTCGATACCGGAACCTCGAGTGACGTCAGCGATGCCGCAAACCGGAAACTGGAACCCGGAACTCTCCTCGCGTCAGGAACTACGGGTGCTCAGACGTTCCAAATCACTAAGCTCCTCCTCCCTACGCGTTTAGTGACCCGTTGTCACTTTGTCAGGGGATCTACAACTCCCCTGTCTGAAATATCACTATCAAGACCATCAACCTGCCTAAGGAAGCCTATACTAGAGACTGCCTTGTTGGTTCACGGTATTTTTGGACTTTATTCACAGCGCCAGGAACGATTAATTTGTGTAATAGTATTGTTTGTACAGATTTGGAATAATCTGCTGTTTTTTTGTTCCTTAGGCTGCTTTATATTTGTATTTATATCACATTATTGTCAATCACATTTTTTGATATAACCACCTTCACTTTAATTAGTGTGTAGGCCAGCGCTTTTTAGAGGGCTTATATTGATTTGTTTGTTTGCTCATACAAAAATAGATTGCAAGCTCTGTGAGCGAGGTTCATGTAGTGACCTCCTCTGCGTTTGTGTGAATAACGCCTCATTTTGCCCGAGTTAGACGCAAGGATAACCGTATGTGGTCCCGATGCAGCACTGCGGTGTACTCTGCTCTGTACGCAGTATCCGGTCCCTGCCCGGCAGAGCTTGCACTCTACATTTCAATGTCTGCAGCACAAAGCGGTAAAGACGCTTTCCCAAGGCCACAAGACGCTGGGACCTTAAAAAGTGTCCTCGTACTTCAGAGGCAGTGACGTTAACACCAGGGGGTTCTCGGCTCCAGTCCTCAAGGGCCACCAACAGGTCAGGGATTCCGGATATCCCTGCTTCAGCACAGGCGGCTCAATCAGTGCACCACCTGTGCGGAAGCAAGGAAGCCTGGCCCGTTGGGTGGTCTTGAGGACTGGGGTGGCTCCCCCCCCACCCTGCACTGGATCACGTGCGAAAGCAATGGCCGGCGGTAATCCTGCGCTTCCTAACGCTCTGCTCCGGGTCTTAACAGCCAGCGCCGCATTCAGCCCCGTACCCTGGGCTTGTGCGCTTTGACCTGATCTCGGACGCGCGGGCGTCTTCAATTCCCACGCGACTCCTGCGCGCGCGCACACGCCATTCTAATGTGGCAGCTCAGCCCGGCGCCTGAATACCAACGCGTTTCACTCCGCGGACAAGCGGGGAATAATTGGCTTGCAGGAGAGCGCCCAGCGGGAGGGGGCGATGGGAAGTGAGCAGCTTACAGGGGTTAAAGTGGCAGCAAGGAATGTTCTATGGGGCAATTACAATGAACATGTACACTTATTAGCTTTTTTTTTTTTTAGGCCCCCCCCCCCCTAAATGAGTTTGGGTTGGAAAGTGGCTATTCTAGGAGTGTCCCTCGGTGTGTGCTGCTGGGCATGCTAATCTCACTCTGAATGATCACGCAGGGCGGGAGCGGGCAAAGCGTTCCCAAGGTTTCCTTCGGAGTGGCGCCCGGGCGAAAGATGTGTGTAAGACCTGTATAGCTGAGGCAGGGGATGCTATAGCCTGCTCTGTAACTGCCCTGTCCATGTACGCTGGCAGGGGCAGTTAGAGCACCTTTGTTGGCATTGCTTGCCACTTTGCTGACCGGGGAAGTTTTCCTGTAATGTAACTGCGGTGTTGTCCCCTCGCAGTGCAAGGAGGATACTCAATAGGGCGATATCCTGCTTCACGTCCCGACATTGGGGACGGGGGTGGGGGGTTCAGGGAAACGGGACATTGAGGAACATGTGGAGCTAGCCCGACGTTTCGGACCCCTGAACAAGGTCCCGTCTGACAGCGGAGAACTGCTGGGGGCAGACATGGCGTTGTGATCTTTCAATTACCTCGAGATCGAACACGGGCAGCGCAGATATCCGGCGTAAAGAAACACGGTGACGCAGTCTGGCGACCGCCCCTTTTTTCTTTTGCCGCGGATAATTGTTGCCTCGGTCACATCTCGGCCTTGACGAGGAGGAAACCAGGATCTGTAGATCTGAGATACTTACAGGTGTTTCTGTTCCCTTGAGGGGAAACAAAATGGCCGTCACATCTTGCGGCTCCCACTGGCCAATATGAAGCCACACAACGACAGGGTTTGCAGCTTCCTATTCAACAGCCATTTAAATCCCCATGGGGAACGACTGGTAACTATGGCGGTTGGGCCATAGCTGAAAATAGTGTGGTTTTGCTCGGGGGGGGGGGGGGAGGCTTCCCTTCCCAGTTACAATGCTGTAATAAATAAAGATGTAATTTAGGTACAATTACTTTGTTAAACACAAGGGAATCTATGTACCAATGCTCAGGAAAACCTGTTTTCTGCTTGAATCTGCGCCTTGTAACCAGATCTTTGCTGTAGTGGTGTCTGGATTTGTACGTATGGAGGAGCTCAGTGGATGTGTAGACATAGAGAAAGTGATGTGCAGAGACCCAGAGATCGATGCGTCTCATAATCCGCGCTCCCCTCTCGAAATCGCACGCGACGTAGATAAGCAAAGTCCTGGATTCATGGCTGCCAGGATGCGCACAATGGAAATGACGCTATTTAATAATAATAATAATAATATTTGCGTCAGTTTTGTTTTCATATCCCCCAAGTACATGAATCCGGCAACACGTTTTAAAGCTGCAGTTTAAAACAAAAAAAAAGTTCCATTCAATAATTGCATCAATACAATCGGCACACTGACAAGTGATTAGCTAAGTTGCCGATCGATCGTCGAAGATTTGACTTGGGGGTTCACTAAATCTCTGTCAGTGCAGCAGAAGACTACCCAAGATGCAAAGTTCTGTGGGGTAGATCATGTGACCAGGCAATCACTAGATACAATTGTTGCACTGCTAGAGAGAGGGCAGGGCTCAAGAGCCTGAGCCTGTTTCAGAAGAGGAAGGGGATGTGACTTTGTAAAGGGTTGCTATAGAAACAAAAATTGCTTGCTATATTGCGTGTTTTTTTTTTGTTTTTTTTTAAATGCTACAAGTAATTTCTCTTAGTACAGGCATACCCCGCTTTAAGGACACTCACTTTAAGTACACTCGCGAGTAAGTACATATCGCCCAATAGGCAAACGGCAGCTCACGCATGCGCCTGTCAGCACGTCCTGAACAGCAATACCGGCTCTCTACCTATACCAAAGCTGTGCGCAAGCGGGGAGATTATAGAGCCTGTTACAAAGGCGTTATTTACATCCGTTATGCACGTATAGGACGATTGCAGTACTATACATGCATCGATAAGTGGGGAAAAAGTAGTGCTTCACTTTAAGTACATTTTCGCTTTACATACATGCTCCGGTCCCATTGCGTATGTTAATGCGGGGTATGCCTGTACAGAACTGATTTATTAAAAAAAACAAAAAAAAACACGCGTAGGATATTGCTTTAATAGACCGTTTTAAACAGATACTTCAAACGTGGAATGATATCAATAAAACAACAAATCTTTCAAAATGACCACAGGCGAGAGATTCCTGTGCGCCGGCTGGCGGCCGCGAGATAAGTATATACAGGGCGAGCTGCACCCCCACTATTAGCCGCTTAGAGACCAATTAGCATAATCTAGCTGCTGCTAATTGCGGGGGACCTTGTTAAATGCGTGCCCTTGTTTGGGATAATGCAGGCGAGAGACGAGAAAGCAGGGACCTCTTAAAATGCAGCTGTACCAGGTACCGATCGTCCGCACAGCATCTCCGGCTCCTGCCTTAAAATCTCATCCTCACCGGAATTAGATTTATTTGGTAATTATCCCCCTCGCCATCTTTCACTGTCATATCTCAGCCGCGCGCTCATAACTTCCGCACCAACCAAATTGTAATCATTATTCGGAGCCGCAGACGTTTCCAGTGGGGTTTTGTCTCGGCAAATAAGTGTCCGGCGCTAACGTGCGCAAGGGCGAGAATGAAGTGGTCGGCAGAAAGTGTTCTTGGTGAATAATACATGATTTCAGCTGCAGTGTTTTATACCCTCACGGTTAATGTGGGTACAGTCGCTGCTAGGTTTTTACTGGAGTTCTCTAGTTGAATCCAGAGGGAATTACACAGCGCAGCTAGTTCTTCTCGTAGTAAAGATGTAACCCTTTGGAATAATTAAATCTGCCGTGTGTTGCCGTCTCGCCCTATCACTGAAGCGACGAAAGAAACATTTCCAGGGCTGGTGAACACAAATAACATAAAATAGCCCTCCCCACTCCAAGCAAAAGGTTAGTCTGCACTTTATAATAATGCTCAGTATCTTTGTTCTGTTATGTAGTAAATACAAATCCCACTTGTTTGCATGTCGTGGACAGGTCTGCAACGCTTAGCAAACTGCGTCCACTGTAGCCAGGGATTCTGGGTAATGGCATGCAAATAAGCACTCGCAGTACGTCAACCTTTATCCGCTTTAACATGGACCCCTTTGAGCTTCTGCCTGCCGTATTACAGCCCTAACTCAAGCCAGAGGAGCACGTCATCCGTCATTCTGCCCTCCAACGTACGCTAACACCCAGCGGAGGGTTTAGTGGGTGGGATAAGGTGGCCTTGTATCCAGGTGCATGAAAGATGCAGATTCCCATTGCTTTCTGCTTTGCTTTTATCACTTCCGATGTCAGGTAGGCTGGCGAAACCGCTCAGCGCTTAACTCCCTTATTAAACCCCTGTGCTGCCCAACGAGAGGCCTGTCTAGCGTTATAAAGGGATTGCTAGGTACACCGTAACCAGGGCAGGGTTAGGGTGTGTCTGGTTGGGGTCTTCTGCAGCCAGGTGGCAGTTCTAACTATACTCCATCAAACCTCTGCTCTGAGCTGAGGGAACCGTCTTATTCCAGCACATCCCTCCAGGCCCTGGCTATCTGGGCGGCCTGTCCCTTCTCATTGACTTCACCGCTGACACTAATCCCTTTTCAGTTTTCGCCCTGGCCTGTGGGCAGAAGTCAGACCACCTTTTCACTGACGGTGCCCCGGCTCCCCACTCTGCCCCTCACCCTGAGTCCCTTCCTTTCTCCGGTGACTGATGAGCCCGTGTCAGGACGCGCTCTCCGAAGGCATTAATAACCGGAGTTGTCTGCGTGGCTGGGAATCTGGAATGTGCGCAGTGATTTCCCAGGGAGCGTGCGGGAGGGGGGGGGGGGGGGGGAAGAGAGCGAGAGCAGGGGGGGGGGGGGAAACGAGGGCTCCCTCTCAACACCGAAGCTTCCTGGCAGCTCCTATTTTATGCAACAATGACTTCCTGAGTGATCTGCGACATAAACAGCAAGGAGTAG
Organism: Ascaphus truei; assembly: GCF_040206685.1. Taxonomy (NCBI): domain Eukaryota; kingdom Metazoa; phylum Chordata; class Amphibia; order Anura; family Ascaphidae; genus Ascaphus; species Ascaphus truei. The sequence goes on from NW_027457045.1 coordinate 143,545, forward strand.
GAGCCCCCAGACATCGGTCCGGGCACACACATCTTACTTTTAATTGCACCGGGTTTCATCGAACCCTTCTCTTGCTGCATTGACGTGTAAACGTGCGTTCAGCATGGCTCATCATAACCAGATCGTTTCCCAAGCAAGTATATCAAATTCCAGTCTCTATCTGTCCACCTTACACGGATATGGCCTTAACATCTCATTGCAATATGCATTTACAGTGACGGACTGTTTACCGAGCGCTCCTCGCATGTAACAACATGGGCGTTACCCTCGCGTCTCCCCAAAAAACCCATTCCCTCTGGGAAAATAAACCTCTGTATTAACCCTTCTGGTCCCTCTGGTAGGGGTGAGAGGTGACCGTGGGACAGGGTTGTACATTTGTGTAAACATTGGAGGGTGACTATTTGGTGAGAACTGGTGAAAGGGATTTGGTTTCCACAAGCAGCCGTCTACACGATTGGGTTCTCCTGCGTCTCCTTTAGTGCAGTTGGGGAGAACAACTCGTTGACCTGTCTGTTATTGTATTGATTTGCAAGCCTCTTGTGGCACTGGCGGGTTGAAATGGCGTTGCCGTTTAGCAAGCGGGTTGTACAGCATTGCCAGTGTGCATGGTATACCTACAGTACACACGAACAAGGGCTCCCTGAAGAGCTGAGGGCATCATTTCAGTTCCCGAAGAACTAGGACACATTTTGCGGGCTGGTTCTGGTCTGGAAGAATAGAGCAGGTTCTCTGGTTCCCAGTTGGAGCTGCGTGACAGGTCCTCATACTGGAATAAGCAGGGGGTCAGTGGAGATGGTGCTTCAGCACAGCTGTGAGGGTGTACCCCGGACGCTTCAGCTGTTTCTGGCTTTTGATGCAGCTCACTGTCAGTGAGGCGAGTAAGTCACAGCAAGTTTAACGGGCAGATGAAATCTGGGACGTTTCTGAATCCTGGAAAACTCTGCGATAACAAAACACAAAACCCCAGCAAGCTCTTTTTGGGAACCCCTGAGCCCCCACAAAATATATATATATATACTGTATGTATATAAGTGTAAAAATGGAGTGCTATTGAGCGTGGCATATGTATACAACAAACGACAGAGAAGCCCAATGCTACATCCAACATGAGAGAAATACACAGTAAAATACTTATATATTCTCTTGAAATAGGGTCATTTAGTTTAACCCTTTGGCCAAAGCGTTGTAAGCCTGCGAGCCACGACAAGACAGACCCTGTTCGCAAGTCCTAACACTACCAGATAAAATACTAATATACCTCTATTAGGATTAAAATTCTCATTTACCTCTATTAGAGGGGAGAAAGACCAACATTGGATCTATATCCAGCAGAATGAAAGGACCTACTCACTTGGGAAGTGGGGAGGGGCGGGCTTAAAACCTGGGAAGGAGGAGCCACTAACCTCCAACAGCAGAGACAGCTGAGAATAGGTTAACAGAACACAGAACCCCAGCAAGCTCTGCGATATTCTCTTAGGCCTCGGCCAGGCTCCCCGCTGGCGTGCTGAGGCGCGCTGAGGCTCAGGGAAAGCGGGTGCTTTCCCTGGCCTTGCGGGTGCTTTCCCTGTGCGCCGTCAGGGGGCGGGCCAGTGGCGTCACGGAGCTGGTTCGCCCTCATTGGGCTAACCGCTCACGTGACCAGCCCTGCGCGCCGGCAAGCGGGGAAATTTTACATTTCCCTAAGACCTGCGCTTCCGCACGCTTGTGGAACCGTAGGCGAGCCCCCTACTAAAGCCGCTCTAATTGCGGCTGTAGGGGCTCAGTGCTGAGCGGGAGCGCGCCTCAGCGCGCCTCCGCCAGCAAGCAATTAACATGGCCGAGGCCTTAGACTTCAAGAAGCTAGAGATACCTGGACTTGTGAGGCCTACTATCGCAGCCTTTAACCCAGAGGTGCTCAACTCCAGTCCTCAAGACCCCCCGACAGGTCCGGTTTTAAGGATATCCCTGCTTCAGCACAGATGGCTCCATCAGATGCTCAGTTGAAGACTGTGCCTCTGAGCCACCTGTGCTGAAGCAGGGGCTTGGTGAGCCAGCTGTGCGGAAGCAGATACTCAGAAACCTGTGCTGAATCAGAGACGTATTGAAGCACCTGTGCTGAAGCAGGGATATCCTGAAAGCCTGACGGGAGGTCTTGGAGGGCTGGGGGTGGAGAACCCCTGCTTTAACCCATGCACCACTGGTGGGGAACAGAGTCAAATGTTAATATTCCTGATGAACACACAACTCACAAAACTGGCAGAAGTCTTTGTGAAGCTGAGCACTAGTGGGATGATGGTAAGCTCTGTGGTCCAGCAGTAAGGCATTCTTTACAAGCTGCGGTTCTGCACTGCGCTTCCTGTGTGCTGCAATGGATTGATGTATGAATGCTTGCGAAGTTCTTTAAATGACTGATATTCACAATGCTGCCCTGGGATTGATTTCCTGTGATAGTTCTTTGCATCACGGGACAGAAGAAGGCGAAGTTTATGCATTACATACTCAGTGCTCAGAGTATCGATGGATTGGAAATAGTTTCTGCCTAATTGTTCCTCCGCTGACCCCTGCGCATAATGTACTGTCCAGTGCAAGGCGTGAGAGGGTAGAGTGCGTCTGTGTTTAATTACAGGGGGGTTGGCTTATTACCTGTGTGTAATTATTGGAGTCTGCACTTTGCGGAGCGATGTCTCTCCCCCTCTGCGCCTTACTATCTCACTTTTATTCCCATGTGCCATTTGTCTTTGTGCTCTGCCTCCTGCTTTCTCTCACCTCCAAGGGCCCAATTTAGCAACATGATTTAAAGAGGCAATCCAAGAAGTTTCATTAAAAAAACAATTTTTTTTTAAATACACGCAGCCTTTGATTACCTTTGTTGAAAACTAATTACCTAAGCTGCCGATCAATTAGTTCTCCGGTGATTGATCAGCAAAGATCCTGATTCCCCGGGTTCACTAAATGGCCGCCTTTCAGTTTCAATCAATCCTTCAGTCAGTGTAACTCAGCAGCTACAATGTATCCTGATATTACTAAGGTAAGATTATGTTCTGTTACAGTTTGCAGCTCAAACTGCTGGGAACATTGGCAACAAATGATCACAAACAGGAAAGTGTTGCAAATATCTTGCACTGCTGGGGAGAAATCTATAGAAATCAAAGGATGCTCTGTATATTATCCTATATTATATTACAAATGATATTAAAAATGGCATTGAGTTGAATTTTAAGCTGTCAGTATTACTCTGCCTCTCTCCTTCATTTGAACAACATGATATATATATATATTTTACAGTCCCGCTTGGATTGCATCTTTAAAGAGAACCAGTCCAGGAACAGATCCCAGAGGCACCCCAGTGGTTACCTTCCCCTCTGAATATACTCCATTTACCTCAACACTCTGTCACCGATCCTTCAAGCTACGTCTCATCCATTCTACCACCGTGGGCCGCGATTATAGTGGCCGCGGCAGTGCGTGGCGCCAAAACAAATACCTGAATTCCGTGAAGGGCGCATAGTGCGCGCGGCCGAGAGGCAGAATCCTGGGGAGACGATGAATGTGTCTCTCCGTGCGATGGCCGCGTGATGTCAGCGTCACGTGAAGCGGTTCAGCCAATGGTGGCGAACCGCTCGCGTGACGTCACAGGCCACGATTCCGCCACGCCTCCCTGTCACCTCCCGATGTCTCCAGCATACAGTGCTGGTTTTGCGCGCACCGCGCGAGTGATGTCACGGACCACGCCTCCCTGTCGCCTCCTGCATACAGTGCAGGTTTTGCGCGCACCGCGCGAGTGACGTCACGCAGTCGCACGCGCGCCCTGCAGCACTCACTATATTCGCGGCTTTCGACTTCGATCCCAAGCATTGCAACGTGTTTATCCGTCTTCTACGTGGGACAGTGCCACGGGCCTTCCTAAAATCCGGTCAGTAGTAAATAAAGGCCGGTGTGCAGCCCAAGCCCTCGGATAGTGTGGGGGCGCTTGCGACGGAGCGCGTGGCTGCGTGCGACGGGGCGCGTGGCTGCGAGCGTCTGCCGGCCGAGCGATCTGTGGACTGAGATCCGCAGCGATGGGGACGTGTGGCGGTGACATCACGAGGCTGGTCCGCCCTCATTGGCTGAACCGCTCACGTGACCGGGCCGTCGCGTGACAAAACCAAATTCTCTGGCCTCCTGAAAACGCCGTTGCGTTTCGGTCACGCGCTCTTTTGCCGGCCCCATAGAGACGCGGCCTGTTCGCACCGCGCGGTCTCTCGCACTATGGACTTGGTCTTGGGACCGTGGCAGTCTGTGCAGCAGGTGACACTGTTTGTCTTCGCGGCGCTCTCTTTGGTCTGTGCTGATGAAGGAGACCCGTGTGACCTTGCCTTTGTAATTGGGGCTTTCTAGTGAAACCCAAGGTCAGGGCTGATGTCTGTGCCGGGGACATCGGGTTTCGGAAGCCGGGGTTGCGTTCGGACGAGCAGAATCAGGAAATGAAAGGGAAGAGGACAATGTTGTTTTTCATCTTCTAAATTACTTGGGAATTAATTTCTCGTTTTAGCCCTCACCGTCTCTGACCTAAGTCACCGCAGATCAATAGAGAGATTCCTCCCTCAGACAGCGCAGGAAAAACACGCACGCTACTCAACTTACCTTACTTTATTCTGCTCTCCATCCATTCCCACCTGCTGCGTTCTCTCTCTCATTCTCTTTCTGTTTCTCTCTATCCCCTTCTCTCTTTCTGTTTCTCTCTTTCTTTCTTTTTCTCTCTTGCTCTCTCTATTTCTCTCTGTTTCTCTCGCTCTCCCTTTCTCTCTCTCCCTCTCTCTCCCTCTCTCCTTCTCTATCCCTCTTTCTCCTTCTCTATCACTCTCCTTCTCTCTCCTTCTCTCTCTCCCTCTCCTTCTCTCTCCTTCTTTCTCCATCTCTATCTCCTCTCTCCTCTCTCTTTCTCTCTCTCTCTCTCTCTCTCTCTCTCTCTCTCTCTCTCTCTCTCTCTCTCTCTCTCTCTCTCTCTCTCTCTCTCTCTCTCTCTCTCTCTCTCCTTCCCCCTCTCTCTCTCTCTCTCTCTCTCTCTCTTTATCCCCTTTACTCTTTCTCTTATCCTTTCCATGGTTTCTGTTCTAGTCTGAAGTTGCATGGAGCAAATCTATTTGTTCCCCATTATCTCTGTGTGAGAGATCACAGGAGTTAGGCAACAATCAGACATTCTCCCTGAGGGCTCATTCCAGCAACATGTTACCAGCATCTCACATACGGCACAATCCCCGGCCTGACTGAAATCAGACCATTACAGGGGCAGCAGGGGGCAGAGAGGCCAGGACACTGGTTCCATTGCTGAAGATGTACTTTGCTCCAATTTGACTCCTGAGGTTTGGTCTGTAATTCTATACCAACACGAAGAGAGGAAGCCGGTCCGAAAAATGACTGCAGTGTGTTCAACATACCCGAGAACTCAATTGAAGTGGTTTATAAAGAAGAGTTTGAGTACTGTGGTTTAATGCAGAAACGTATAATTGTGCACGCTTCCTTGCACCCATTTTTCAGAAGGGTACAAGAAAAGAGAAATAATTTTGAGACCATTTCCCTCTTGTTAGAAAGAAGGGAAAATGCTGATCAATGAAATGGAGCGGACATCTTCTCCAGCAGGAGGAAGGTGGCTGCATTGTATATTGGGTTTGGCACCTGACAGAACTCTGTAGCCCACTATGCTGCATCGATAGACCATCTGCCCCACCTCCACTCTTTCATACGGCCAACAGTCTGGGGTAGAATGCTGTAAGCAGTGTCAGTCATTTACTGCAGCGCTTCTCTGCTCTCTCCCTGACCCCACTACCTGGGCAGGAGCGCCGGCTGGTGAATGCCATTGGGACACTCTGATTTCTTTACTTCCCCCCATTAATCATTGGCCAACCAAGGCTAACCGAACTCGTGTTTTGAAATGCAGGGGAGACAAAGGGAGCGAGAAGCAAAGGGGAAGGATTTCCCTGACACTGTCTGCCTCAAAAAACAGGGGCAACTGAGAAAAACACAGCACGTTTAAACACAGCGTAATCAACGTTATTTTTTTCACTTTTTTTTTAGACCCATTACTAGGGGTGCGAGGGATCCTGAAAGCTTGCAGTTTTTTTTTTAACTACCCATTATTTTGCTATATTATTGTAATGTACCCCTCCGTACCCCTATCACACTGCTGATGGATGGCCCTACATACTCTCCACACTTCTCACAATCCCTTTAATCCATTCATTGCCCTGTCTGGTTATTTACTGCTCCCCTCTGCCGTTCCTTCTCTACATCATCTGCCTGAGACTGTTATCTGGGTTTTTAGATCTGTGTTAAGCTCCTGGAAACTCTATAAATCAGTATCGCTGACCCGAGGAAGCGAGGAGAACTCTCGCAAGCGCGTCTTACAATATCTATTGTTGGTCCAAATAACAAAGGTAATATCAGCTAATACTGCAGCACTCTGCTATATTATAGCAATGGCTTTCTCTTCTATGGGATAATTCGGCATTGCTGTGCACCAGCATTAGCAAGGCTCAAGTTGAGCATACAATGTGTATTATGAAACTGTGTGCCGTGGGCTGACCGCGTGGCAGATGGATGAGACGGTATTCCGTGGCAGTGAGCGGGTTAGGCTGCGCTTACAGTGCCGGCGACGTCAGGCGACGCTTACAGTGGCGGCGACGTCAGGCTGCTGTCGCTGGAAAAATCAAGTTGAGATGACTTCCAGCGATCGCGACCAAGCCGTCGCACCAGCGCATCGCGCTTACTATAAGCGCACGCGACGGCGGCAATCCATTTGTTTTGACGCGACGTTGCTGTCGCCGGCACTACAAGTGCGGCCTTTACTTCTCTGGGTTTGGGAGGGGGGAGAGCTGCTTTTATCGCTGTCCATGGTCCTGACCGATCTTCCACAGATAGTCCCGGAGAAACGCCAGACTGGAGCACATGAAAGTAATTAGCCAGGCAATGTGTATCCGAGACTTGCAGCATTGAAGGGGAGCGCGTGGCACATGGTGACCCCCCACTTCCCGCACTGATAAGATGGTAATGTGGTAATAAGGAGGCGGAAGTCCTGACGTGACTTGACTGGTGGCTGTCTTGTGAAAATACCCGATGGTATCTCTTCAGTAAAACCTTCAAATGTGTCTCCACTGTTATATATGTTTTACCCCTAGTCCTGCATGTTTTACCCCTAGTCCTGCATGTTTTACCCCTAGTCCTGCATGTTTTACCCCTATTCCTGCATGTTTTTCCCCTAGTCCTGCATGTTTTACCCCCTAGTCCTGCATGTTTTACCCCTAGTCCTGCATGTTTTACCCCTAGTCCTGCATGTTTTGCCCCTAGTCCTGCATGTTTTGCCCCTAGTCCTGCATTTATTTATTTATAAAATATTTTACCAGGAAGTAATACATTGAGAGTTACCTCTCGTTTTCAAGTATGTCCTGGGCACAGAGTAAAACAAATAATACATGGTTACAAATACAGTTACATAAATGAACAAGGTATACATTTATATACAAGACATTGCATGCACAGTTAAAGAAAATATATATTATGAGCTTATGAAACAGTTACAGACCAGATTAAAGTGTGAGACAGCCTTAGATTTGAAAGAACTTAAGATGGTGGTGGATATGAGAGTCTCTGGTAGGTTGTTCCAGTTTTGGGGTGCACGGAAGGAGAAGGAGGAACGTCCGGATACTTTGTTGAGTCTTGGGACCATGAATAGTCTTTTGGAGTCTGATCTCAGGTGATAGGTACTGCATGTGGTAGGGGTGAGGAGCTTGTTCAGGTAGCTGGGTAGCTTGCCCAGAAAGTATTTGAGGGTGAGACAGGAAAGGTGAACTTTGCGCCTAGACTCTAGTGATGACCAATCTAGTTCTTTGAGCATTTCGCAGTGATGTGTGTTGTAGTTGCATTGGAGAACAAAACGACAAATTGAATTGTAGAGGGTGTCAAGTTTGCTAAGGTGGGTTTGAGGAGCCGAGCCATATACTATGTCTCCATAGTCAATAATTGGCATTAGCATCTGCTGTGCAATACGCTTTCTGACCAGGAGACGTGTTTTACCCCTAGTTCTGCTTGTTTTACCCCTAGTCCTGCATGTTTTACCCCTAGTCCTGCATGTTTTGCCCCTAGTCCTGCATGTTTTTCCCCTAGTCCTGCATGTTTTACCCCTAGTCCTGCTTGTTTTACCCCTAGTCCTGCATGTTTTACCCCTAGTCCTGCATGTTTTGCCCCTAGTCCTGCATGTTTTGCCCCTAGTCCTGCATGTTTTGCCCCTAGTCCTGCATGTTTTACCCCCTAGTCCTGCATGTTTTACCCCTAGTCCTGCATGTTTTACCCCTAGTCCTGCATGTTTTGCCCCTAGTCCTGCATGTTTTACCCCTAGTCCTGCATGTTTTGCCCCTAGTCCTGCATGTTTTACCCCTAGTCCTGCATGTTTTACCCCTAGTCCTGCATGTTTTGCCCAATTTCCTTCCATTTGAGTACATTTTATTATCAGGTGCAATTATTGAGCATTGTTATCAACCATTTAGAATTCTTGTTTGATGCGTTGAGTTATGGACAACCAGTGTCACCGAGGACCATTGGTAACTTTGTAGCAGCTGAATTGCGATTTCCAGCCTACGCCGGTTCCTTCCATTCCCTGTACCGTCGCTTCACCGGAGACGGCGATACCAGCATTTCGGAGGACAAAGGAAGGCTCCCCTTGTCTCCGCTTCATTATAAAACACTGGAGCCGCAGCCTGGTTGGGGCCTTGTGATGGTTCGGGAGGTAGAACTTGGCAGGCGAGCCTTCCCTAATGGGCGATGTGAGCATCGGGTACGAAGAGGACAACTGGGAAATGCAGATACAGAAGCTTAGAGGCCATGGTTGACCTTACCCCTGAATGTCCTCCTTTAATCCCCCCTTCCTCTCTCTGTTTATCTCTCCACCAGTCGTCTCTTCAGTCCGTTCATGGTGTACCACATCCCCTTGTGGGAAAAGTGACAGTAACTAAATCACTGTGTACACCTGGGGAGGCCAACTCCAGTCCTCAAAGGCCACCAAGAGGCCAGGTTTTCAGGATATCCCAGCTTCAGCACAGGTGGCTCAATCCGTCCCTGCTTCAGCACAGGTGGCTCAATCCGTCCCTGTTTCACCACAGGTGACCCAACCAGTCCCTGCTTCGGCACAGGTCGCTCAATCAGTGGCTCAGTCTTGTCTTTCGATTCAGCCACTGATTGAGCCTCCTGTGCTGAAGCAGGAATATTCTTACAAGCTGACCAGTTGGTGGCCCTTGAGGACTTGCGTTGCCGCCCCATGTGTAGCCTATCTGCACTCCACGGAACAAATGAACGGTAACTGCAGTTACCAGCAATCTTGGTGCTTCTCTGTGCAACTTGTTTCCTTTGCTCAGTGGCACAGAAAAATTAATTCTGTGCCCTCCAAAATCCCCCCCCCCCTCCCAAGCCCATGATCGGTGCCCCTTCAAGCAGTATTAACCCTTTCCGATCCCTGCGGAGGAAAGAGAGCGTGTCGGCGGTTGCTGAGGGCAGGGTTATTAGGGCGTGCTGATGTGTGGGGGAGCGTTCATGTCTGGGTAGGCGCAGGGGCTGCGTGTGTTTCCAGCATCTCTCTGAACTCTGTCAGGATCACGATGAGATTGGAGAACACAAAAACCCTCCAAAGTCATTAATCACCAGCAGGGCTGGCGGCTGCGACTTGGTGTGAGGCTCCCGCGGCCCGCGTTGAATTATTCGCCAGGAAACGTGCGCAGATTGTTAGAAGGCATCCCCCTCTCTGCGCACCTCCTCTCCCCCGTCTCCTGGTAATGGGGTAAGGAGGCTCTAACAAGGACACATATCTCGGGGGCTATCTGCCATACAGTATGTCGATCCTGACATTCCTTAGAATAAAGACGTGTGAATAACTGTACGTTTCTTTATTCGTTTGTTTCTACCACATTTTGCCTGTTTTTTTTCTTTTGTCATAATGCTCTTTTGCTTTGTTGGTCCTGGAGTTTACTTGATCATCTAGATTAGGGGTTGCTCAACTGCAGTCCTCAACCCCCCCCCCCATCTCTAACAGGGATATCCCTGCTTCAGCACAGGTGGCTCAATCAGAGGCTCAGTCTTCGACTGAGCCTCTGATTGAGCCACCTGTGCTGAAGCCTCCTGTGCTCCAGTCAAAGACTGAGCCTCTGATTGAGCCACCTGTGCTGAAGCAGGGACTGATTGAGCCACCTGTCCTTATCTAGAAGGTGGTGATTGCACTTCTAGGGCTGATAAAAGAAGCATTCATGGATGGTGTCGTACACAATTATAAAGACCTTCCATATCTTCCAGGTGCAACCTTTGGTCGCGTGTGTGAAAGGCGTCTGTGGTCCTTCAAGCTCACGAAGAGCAACATCCACGATGAACTTTGTTGTCGGTCTTCTAAAAAGGTATCACGAGTCGCATCTCCTCCTTGTAATGACTTCTTCAAAAGCCCATTGTACTTTTTACAGCGCGGTTATAAAAGAGCCCGATGCTGCGTCTGGCTAGTACGTCGCTGGGAGATGGATATCGGGCTGAGTCTCCCGGAGCCTTTCCGGGAGTTTCATGCAATGCACGGGACTTCGCTCCCGGCAGGGAGGGTCATTCCAAGCCCCCGGATCACGCTCCCGCAGCATAGTGCAACCCTGGGAAAGCCAGGCAATCAATACAGGAGTCGGGAAAGGTAATTCAATCAGGAGCAGAGAGGAACGCACCGACAGGATAGAGACCAGATTGTGTGTGTGTGTGTGTGTGTGTACATCTGCTCATCTTTTTGGTACGGGAGAGAAAGTGACCACCAGAGACTTCTGTGCAAATGACTGAAACCATCAATTGCAAAATATGTGCTTCTCGGAGGCATGAAGTGAGCAGGGAAAGAGCTCGGAGAGCCATCGCTCTGCCACCAAGGTGCATTTCTGTGCAAATGAGAAGCTGCGCCATGTAATGATGCCGAGTATGTTCTTATAGTCTCCCAAAGCCATTTCTCAAAATAGGACTTCAAGTGTCTAACTCCCTTCTGCTCGAGTTGGAGAAACACACACTTTTTAGTTAAAGGCACCGTTCAGTCCACATGTCTGTGTTCTGCAGTGTCTCTGGCTGTGGGGGCCGCAGATTTAGCACCCCGGAGGTGGCTGCTGTTAACCTTTTAGGTTTTACTCCGTACTCACGGTTAGTTTCATTGAGGAGTCTGCACTGGCAAACGATGCCTTGTAACATTGCAGATCAATGCATTGCAGAGACCTCTGGGAAGGGGTTAATACAGTGGCGGGCAACTCCAGTCCCCAAAGGCCACCAACAGGCCAGGTCTTCAGGACATCCCTGCTTCAGCACAGTAGCTCAATCACCACTGATTGAGCCACCTGTGCTGAAGCAGGGATATACTGATGTGGCGGTGGCCGTTGAGGACTGGAGTGGCCCACCGCTGGGTTAATGTCAACTGGTATCCATCAAAAACACATCAGCGGCCATTTTTAGTTGCCCCGCGTTACCTGGTTAATTCCTACACACATGAGAGCAGCACCTAGCCAGCTCTCATTATCACTCTGCGTTAAGATGCTGATAATACCTTTCAGCTCTGACCCAATTTATGTTTCTGTTGTCAGATCCGCACAAAACCGACCTTCAGAGACCCATCGCGGTGCGGCTGAATAGGAAGTGATTTGTTACAGATGCCGTTCTCTCCCCCCCCATCTCCTCCGCAAACTAGTTTATAGAGCAACTGAAACACAGCCTTGTGTAGCTGTCCCAGTGCGTTCATTTCCACCACTGTGCCAGCGAGGCAGAGAGGGTCCCGGCTTCACCAGTCCCTAATTAACTGTTATTAAAATGGCCTTGCTGCTAGGTCACTGGTCTCTGAAGTGGAACCCCGTGATTTCATGCTTAATGCCATCTTTGTGTGACTGTGCAAATAACCTTTCCCTGCTCTAGCTTGTGTTAGATTAGAAAGCCCTGTGACGCGAGCCTTGGTTGTGCCAGTGGGAGGGTTCTGTATAACACACGGCTGGCACTGCCAGGGCATGGAAAGGTAACACGTGCTGTGATGCGAGCCTTGGTTGTGCCAGTGGGAGAGTTCTGTATAACGCACGGCTGGCACTGCCAGGGCATGGAACGATAGCACGTGCTGTGACGCGATCCTTGGCTGTGCCAGTGATAGGGTTCTGTATAACGCACGGCTGGCACTGCCAGGACATGGAAGGATAACACGTGCTGTGACGCGAGCCTTGGTTGTGCCAGTGGGAGAGTTCTGTATAACGCACGGCTGGCACTGCCAGGGCATGGAATGATGACACGTGCTGTGACGCGAGCCTTGGTTGTGCCAGTGGGAGGGTTCTGTATAACGCACGGCTGGCACTGCCAGTGCATGGAAGGATAGCATGTGCTGTGACGCGAGCCTTGGCTGTGCCAGTGGTAGGGTTCTGTATAACGCACGGCTGGCACTGCCAGGGCATGGAAGGATAGCACGTGCTGTGACGCGAGCCTTGGTTGTGCCAGTGGTAGGAGTCTGTATAACGCACGGCTGGCACTGCCAGGGCATGGATGGATAACACATGCTGTGACGCGAGCCTTGGTTGTGCCAGTGGTAGGGTTCTGTATAACGCACAGCTGGCACTGCCAGGGCATGGGAGGATAGCACGTGCTGTGACGCGAGCCTTGGTTGTGCCAGTGGGAGTGTTCTGTATAACGCACGGCTGGCACTGCCACGACATGGAAGGATAGCACGTGCTGTGACGCGAGCCTTGGTTGTGCCAGTGGGAGGGTTCTGTATAACACACGGCTGGCACTGCCAGGACATGGAAGGATAGCATGTGCTGTGACGCGAGCCTCGGATGTGCCAGTGGTAGGGTTCTGTATAACGCACGGCTGGCACTGCCAGGGCATGGGAGGATAGCACGTGCTGTGACGCGAGCCTTGGTTGTACCAGTGGTAGGGTTCTGTATAACACACGGCTGGCACTGCCATGACATGGAAGGATAACACGTGCTGTGACGCGAGCCTTGGTTGTGCCAGTGGTAGGGTTCTGTATAACGCACGGCTGGCACTGCCAGGGCATGGGAGGATAGCACGTGCTGGGACACGAGCCTTGGCTGTGCTAGTGGTAGGGTTCTGTATAATGCACGGCTGGCACTGCCAGGGCATGGGAGGATAGCACGTGCTGTGACGCGAGCCTCGAATGTGCCAGTGGGAGGGTTCTGTATAACACACGGCTGGCACTGCCAGGAAATGGAAAGATAACACGTGCTGTGACGCGAGCCTTGGCTGTGCCAGTGGGAGGGTTCTGTATAACGCACGGCTGGCACTGCCAGGGCATGGAAGGATAGCACGTGCTGTGACGCGAGCCTTGGTTGTGCCAGTGGGAGGGTTCTGTATAACGCACGGCTGGCACTGCCAGGGCATGGAAGGATAGCACGTGCTGTGACGCGAGCCTTGGTTGTGCCAGTGGGAGGGTTCTGTATAACGTACGGCTGGCACTGCCAGGCCATGGAAGGATAGCACGTGCTGTGACACGAGCCTTGGTTGTGCCAGTGGTAGGGTTCTGTAACGCACGGCTGGCACTGCCAGGGCATGGAAGGATAGCACGTGCTGTGACGCGAGCCTTGGCTGTGTCAGTGGGAGGGTTCTGTATAACGCACGGCTGGCACTGCCAGGGCATGTAAAGATAACATGTGCTGTGACGCGAGCCTTGGCTGTGCCAGTGGTAGGGTTCTGTATAACGCACGACTGGCACTGCCAGGGCATGGAAGGATAGCACGTGCTGTGGTGCGAGCCTTGGTTGTGCCAGTGGTAGGGTTCTGTATAACACACGGCTGACACTGCCAGGGCATGGAAAGATAACACGTGCTGTGACGCGAGCCTTGGTTGTGCCAGTGGTAGGGTTCTGTATAACGCACGGCTGGCACTGCCAGGGCATGGAAGGATAGCACGTGCTGTGACGCGAGCCTTGGTTGTGCCAGTGGGAGGGTTCTGTATAACGCACGGCTGGCACTGCCAGGGCATGGAAGGATAGCACGTGCTGTGACGCGAGCCTTGGCTGTGCCAGTGGGAGGGTTCTGTATAACGCACGGCTGGCACTGCCAGGGCATGGATGGATAGCACGTGCTGTGACGCGAGCCTTGGCTGTGCCAGTGGGAGGGTTCTGTATAATGCACGGCTGGCACTGCCAGGGCATGGAAGGATAGCACGTGCTGTGACGCGAGCCTTGGCTGTGCCAGTGGGAGGGTTCTGTATAACGCACGGCTGGCACTGCCAGGGCATGGAAGGATAGCACGTGCTGTGACGCGAGCCTTGGTTGTGCCAGTGGGAGGGTTCTGTATAACGCACGGCTGGCACTGCCAGGGCATGGAAGGATAGCACGTGCTGTGACGCGAGCCTTGGTTGTGCCAGTGGTAGGGTTCTGTATAACGCACGGCTGGCACTGCCAGGGCATGGAAGGATAGCACGTGCTGTGACGCGAGCCTTGGTTGTGCCAGTGGGAGGGTTCTGTATAACGCACGGCTGGCACTGCCAGGGCATGGAAGGATAGCACGTGCTGTGACGCGAGCCTTGGTTGTGCCAGTGGTAGGGTTCTGTATAACGCATGGCTGGCACTGCCAGGGCATGGAAGGATAGCACGTGCTGTGACGCGAGCCTCGGATGTGCCAGTGGTAGGGTTCTGTATAACGCATGGCTGGCACTGCCAGGGCATGGGAGGATAGCACGTGCTGTGACGCGAGCCTTGGCTGTGCCAGTGGTAGGGTTCTGTATAACGCACGGCTGGCACTGCCAGGGCATGGAAGGATAGCACGTGCTGTGACGCGAGCCTTGGTTGTGCCAGTGGTAGGGTTCTGTATAACACACGGCTGGCACTGCCAGGGCATGGAAGTATAGCACGTGCTGTGACGCGAGCTTTGGTTGTGCCAGTGGTAGGGCTCTATTTAACACACGGCTGGCACTGCCAGGGCATGGAAGGATAGCACGTGCTGTGACGCGGGAAACAATCTGCATCATATGTAAGAAACTGGACTTCCAAACCTGACGCCATACAAAATGCATTCATACATATGCCGGGATCCGTCACGCTCTGGCGCGCGGTATCGCACCCCGATGCGGCGTTAACATGGACGGCCGTTTTTGGGATTCCATACCCAACATTTGTTTCCATGAATCTGCCCCATGGTCTCCTTTTACCTACAGGAAAAGATGATCACTGAGCAGCAAAGGGGCAAACACAGGCTCAGCAGGTCTCCGGCTAGAAGCCTAAGTAAGAAGAAGTTGTGTTTGGTTTTCCAAGTGCTACAAATGAATATCCAGAGCAGTGAGAGGACACGGCCGGAGCCCCAGATCTCATTCTGTTTGCTGCATTCCCACATTGAGGGGAGTCCCGTGTCCTGCACTGCGGTGCTATTAGCACAGGGCCGAGCTTGGAGACTCCGCCATCGCAGAGATAACATGGATAAACGCTGCAGATCCGAGATACCCGACTGTGAGTTTGTCACGTCGTTCCGCCCAACTCCCCAGATCCCGGCACAGTGCAACTCCCACCGAAATAGATAACATTCTCTGATATGGTTCACTTTGCTGTTGTATTTATTTTTTAACATGTATTGTTCACATTAGCTGCATTGAATAAACCCTGCTCCCTTATCTTCCAGCTCTCCCCCTCCCCACCCACCTTGTGCCTCTGGTGTCCTCCAATCACATAGGATCTTGTGTTTGTGCGCTTGTTGGAGAATCCCTCCATGCATAGCCGGCCAGCGCTTACATGCGTTGGAGGGAGTGCTCCCGGCAGATAACAGGAGGGGGAACGGTGACACGGTTTAGCAGGTGAAGCGAAACCTCGTCCCTCTCCGATCCCCCAGCGGAGTCGCGCTTATCTGCTTAGCCAGGAGCTCTGCTCTTTTATTCCCCCCCCCCCCCTCCACCCCCTATCTGATAACACAGCCAGGAGGCTTACACGGGGCCAGCGATGGCGCTTAGTATTCACACACACGCGGCTCCTGTAGTCATTCCATCTCAAACCGATTCACTGTTCATTCCCACTTAGCCCATCCAAGGAGCATATCTGTGTTTTCCCTGCACCGTGCTGATTGCGTGGATCACTTGTGGAATCATCCAGCGGTTTTTACCCCCCCCCCCATTCTTACAGAATTATTGATGCTGTCGTGGCAAAAAATAAAATAAAATGATTTGCGCAGTTCCACGATATGGCGCGCTTGTGCGTGTTTATATCAGCAAACAATCCCCGCAGGTCGGAATAACCCCGTCTTCCCTTGGCTCGTCCTGAGCCCACAATGGAAGAAGTGTGTAGGGTGTGTTCTGTGGTATTGTGTCATGCGCTGTGAAGTTGCAGATGGAGCTGGCAATGCCACTGTGTGTTGTTTTGCCAACATATATTATTTATACTTCTACTCGGAGGTATATAATTAATTTAATGTGGAAGAGACCGACCCTCACTCAGTGACTGGTCACAGTCTCTTCTACTGTCTGAGACCCACTCACAATAAGGCTGCGTCCATACAGCTTTCGTCCGCGCCGAGGCATGCGTGAAGTCACTCGCGTGAAGTGGGTGCGTTTTCAGGACATGCTAGACACGCCGTAGGGGGCGTGTCTGGGACGTCACGGAGCTGGTTCACGTCGCGCCGTGAAATCAGTCTATGGGCGCGATCAATGCCTTAAGGCAATGTGATTGCGCAGCGGCCACGCGATCTTCGGCAGCATAGACGACGCCTAAGGGAGGTTGCCTCCCCTATGGGTTTGCCTGAGGCTGCAGTCCAGTAAGTGAGACTCTTGAGATGACCGGGAGATTTGGGAGACGCTAGGACTGCAAACCCATCTGCCTTTTCACTTTCACCCCTTTAAACTCCGTGGCATCACGTGGTACCTGCCTCCAGCGCTGAAGGAGCCTTACAGCTGGTATGGTGCCCGCTCAAGCTGTTGAGCTGTGCAGATGCAGCCAAAGACTTGGCATGCTAATTGAGGCCGTGGCTCCTAACGAGTAGAGATAATAAGGCAGACAGGGAATACCACCATTCTGAAGGGTTGTCTTCTGCAGTTTGCTGCCCATTCCAAGAGGCATCTGCTGTCTCTCCCCCCACCCCCCCCGCCAATTCCCCCCTTCCCCCACCTCCCCCTTCCCCCTGCTTGTGGAGAGCAGGTCGCAGGTACCCATTCACCTTGCTCCTGCAGCGTCTCGGTGCCTCCATATGGTCATTGCGAAGGTCAGGGAACGTGGTGAAGGTCGCGGAGACGCCTTGTCAGCCCGGATTACAAAATCACGAATCAAATCACATGGAAGAGTGTTCACTGGCCGTCGCCCAGGGGGAGATGTGAAGTTAATACAATTAGTTAAAAATTGTGATCGCGAGTGCAAATAATGTAATATTCCAGAGATGAGATATCTGAACATGTGTATAGAAGAGAGAAGGGGCCAGATGCATAGACTCACGCAGCTTCACACTACAATGCATTATTATTATTATTGATCGATTGCGTTTAATATGGCTTCTTCAGCCTTACGAATGAAATGTCTGTGTCCCGTTTCTGTTCTCAGAATAGTTATACGGTATTATATATTCATCCAGCCCTGTCTGGTAGCGGCTGCTACACTCTTCCCACAGAATGTGAGTCCGTAGCAGAAGACACGCAGCTAGCATATTCCTCACGGTTGATATAAATGGATAATTAGACGGTGCTAGAAAAACTCTAATAGAGAACATTTAGTAACATATAATGGGGGGGGGAGACGTGTGTGTGTGGAGGGGGGGGGGTTCAGGGGGCCAGTTCTGTCCCCCACATTGCACAGAGCAAGAATAATTTGAATATTAACAAAAAGTCATCTATTCATTTTCTTTTAATGAAAGTAAAATGCGTTTAACTACAGAAAAACTTAAACCTATCACTTTCTCCCTGTTCACGTATTGCTCCCGTCCCAGGACATTCTCTGTGTCCATTCTGACATTGTGGCCATTGACCTGCCATTGATGCATCTCTAACTTATTGTCTTTTCAGCTGGGGGAGGTCAGGGATGGGTGTAGCACTGCCGGGAGGCTATGTATGACAAGCCACCTGGGCCGGAAACCGCAAAATGCGCGGGGGACAAAGCCATGGCATCTTTCTCTCTGACACACCGGGTGTTGAATGTGGCACACCGTTGCTGTATCTGCAGTATCAGATTCATCTACTCCCGGGGCGGCCAACTGCAGTCCTCAAGGGCCACCAACAGGTCAGGATATCCCTGCTTCAGCACAGGTGGCTCAGTCGAAGATTGAGCCGCCTGTGCTGAAGCAGAGATACCTGACCTGCTGGTGGCCCCTCAGGACTGGTGTTGGACACCCCTGATCTACGCGTGTTCACAGTGAATTTACACCGTCTTTTACGCCAGTGCATGTTTGACAGGTCACTGTGAACAAGCAGCTTTAAGTACAGATAGATGAACCTGACCCCTCACCTTTTATCAATCACCTGGATGCATCCCCTAATAACTAAGCATGCTCTCGGGGAGGCGACACTGCCCCCCCCCAATGTGTGCGTCGGGGACACCCCCTTCTCCTTTCCCCTCATTGGTCTTCCTTCTGCCCGTCGCCGCGAGAGATAAAGTGCTTTTTTCGCAGTGGCCAATTTCAAGGCATGCGGATAAAAAGGAATTGGAGTGAAGCGAAGAGACGGATAGGTACCCTGCTGAGGCCAGGGCAGAGATTAAGGGCGAAGGCAAATCATCGCAAGCTTGCAGTTGGCAATTTGTTGGCTTTTTGTGTCAATTTTCTCCCGTGTTTTCCGCACAATTCGACCTTCAGAGTCGGGGGGGGGGGGGGGGGCGGCAGAAACAGTCACTGGGGAAAAACCAAAGAAGCGCCAGTTACTGCGCAAAACTGGTAGCAGATGGAAGTCGCAGGGTGGATTGCAGGGTACGGTGTGTATAGCGAGTATGAAGTATCCTTGCCTTGTAGATCCGCGCCACATATGTTAAAGCCGCAGGGAGCAGAGTGACAGCGCAGGAGGAGTCGGGGAAGGGAAGCGAGATGATGAACGCCGCTCTCTTTGCCTTGCAGCGTGGTACCTGGAGATTAAGGACAGGCATGTCCGGGTTACGGCGCTTTTGAAGACAAATTGAAAGACACCGGAGAAAACCGAGACATCGGCGCAGAAGTGAGACGCGCAGACGCTGCTAAGGGGTAAGACGTTTCTCACGGGATGGGGGGATCGGGTGGAGGAGGATGGGGGGTTGTTCGATGGGATGCAGTCACTTATTATTCCAGAACTGCGCAAATTAATGAGCGTTTGGCGGACACTGTTAGCCGATGCAATAATCAGATTATATATGTATGTATGTATGTATATCTTTATTTATATAGCGCCGGGTACACAGCGCTTCCCAGCAGCAATACACGGGGCATAATAATATAACACATAATGGGAACAAGTGCTTGCACAGGAAAAGGAGTCTCTGCCCCGAAGAGCTTACAATCTAAGTGGTAAGTAGGGAGAAGTTACAGAGACAGGGTGTCCTGGTAAGTGCGTCTGCAAGGGGCCATGGTCAGTGCAAATGAGGTGTATAGTATCAGCCAGCGGGGCTACCCATATACTTCGTTACAGAGGTGTGTTTTAAGACAGGTCCTAAAGGTGGATAGAGAGGGTGCTAGTCGGGTGTTGAGGGGAAGGTATTCCAGAGGTGTGGGGCAGTCAGTGAGAAAGGTTTAAGGCGGGAGAGGGCTTTAGATACAAAGGGGGTAGAGGGAAGACATCCTTGAGAAGAACGCTAGAGTCGGGCAGGTGTACAGTGAGATATTAGGGGGAGATGTAAGGATGGGCAGAGGAGGGTATAGGGAGAAATTAGGGTGAGATGTAAGGAGGGGCAGAGGAGGGTATAGGGAGATATTAGGGTGAGATGTAAGGAGGAGCAAAGGGGTTTACAGTGAGATATTAGGGTGAGATGTAAGGAGGAGCAGAAGGGGGTATAGTGAGATATTAGGGTGAGATCTAAGGAGGGACAGAGGAGGGTATAGTGAGATATTAGGGTGAGATGTAAGGAGGGGCAGAGGAGGGTATAGTGAGATATTAGGGTGAGATGTGAGGAGGGGCAGAGGAGGGTATAGTGAGATATTAGGGCTGAGATGTAAAGAGGGGCAGAGGAGGGTATAGTGAGATATTAGAGTGAGATGTAAGGAGGGCAGAGGAGGGTATAGTGAGATATTAGGGTGAGATGTAAGGGGGGGCACAGGAGGGTATAGTGAGATATTAGGATGAGATGTAAGGAGGGTATAGTGAGGTATTGGGATGAGATGTAAGGAGGGGCACAGGAGGGTATAATGAGGTATTAGGGTGAGGTGTAAGGAGGAGCACAGGAGGGTATAGTGAGGTATTAGGATGAGATGTAAGGAGGGGCACAGGAGGGTATAGTGAGGTATTAGGATGAGATGTTATGAGGGGCACAGGAGGGTGTAGTGAGGTATTAAGATGAGATGTAAGGAGGGGCACAAGAGGGTATAGTGAGGTATTAGGGTGAGGTGTAAGGAGGGGCACAGGAGGGTATAGTGAGGTATTAGGGTGAGGTGTAAGGAGGGGCACAGGAGGGTATAGTGAGAAATTAGGGTGAGATGTAAGGAGGGGCACAGGAGGGTATAGTGAGGTATTAGGATGAGATGTAAGGAGGGGCACAGGAGGGTATAGTGAGGTATTAGGATGAGATGTAAGGAGGGGCACAAGAGGGTATAGTGAGATATTAGGGTGAGATGTAAGGAGGGGCACAGGAGGGTATAGTGAGATATTAGGGTGAGATGTAAGGAGGGGCACAGGAGGGTATAGTGAGATGTACTGTAAGGAGGGGCACAGGAGGGTATAGTGAGATATTAGGGTGAGATGTAAAGAGGGGCAGAGGAGGGTATAGTGAGATATTAGGGTGAGATGTAAAGAGGGGCAGAGGAGGGTATAGTGAGATATTAGGGTGAGATGTAAGGGGGGGGCACAGGAGGGTATAGTGAGGTATTAGGGTGAGATGTAAGGAGGGGCAGAGGAGGGTATAGTGAGGTATTAGGGTGAGGTGTAAGGAGGGGCAGAGGGGGTATAGTGAGGTATTAGAGTGAGGTGTAAGGAGGGGCACCGAAGGGTATCGTGAGGTATTGGGATGAGATGTAAGGGGGGGGCACAGGAGGGTATAGTGAGGTATTAGGGTGAGATGTAAGGAGGGGCAGAGGAGGGTATAGTGAGGTATTAGGGTGAGGTGTAAGGAGGGGCAGAGGGGGTATAGTGAGGTATTAGAGTGAGGTGTAAGGAGGGGCACAGGAGGGTATAGTGAGGTGTACTGTAAGGAGGGGCACAGGAGGGTATAGTGAGATATTAGGGTGAGATGTAAAGAGGGGCAGAGGAGGGTATAGTGAGATATTAGGGTGAGATGTAAAGAGGGGCAGAGGAGGGTATAATGAGATATTAGGGTGAGATGTAAAGAGGGGCAGAGGAGGGTATAGTGAGATATTAGGGTGAGATGTAAGGGGGGGGCACAGGAGGGTATAGTGAGGTATTAGGGTGAAATGTAAGGAGGGGCACCGGAGGGTATAGTGAGGTATTAGGGTGAGGTGTAAGGAGGGGCAGAGGGGGTATAGTGAGGTATTAGGGTGAGGTGTAAGGAGGGGCACCGGAGGGTATAGTGAGGTATTAGGGTGAGGTGTAAGGAAGGGCACCGGAGGGTATAGTGAGGTATTAGGGTGAGGTGTAAGGAGGGGCAGAGGAGGGTATAGTGAGGTATTAGGGTGAGGTGTAAGGAGGGTATTATGTCTAACATTTGGAATTGTATGTTGTGGCTATTTGTACTTTCTGCTTCAGTAAGGGTTCCCAGTGGCTATCAGAAGTCCGTAATGCGTCGTACATGTTCCCGGTACCGGTTCCGTTTCCCATTAACAGAACTAAAGAAATGTGGTTACGAACCTCTTTACATGAGGGAGAATGAATTTCTTTCTGTTTATTACACATTTAGCAGCTATAAGGATGTGGGATATAAATGTTTATATTTGTTGAGATTAGAGAGAGGTTTGCCCAGCAATAAAGTCCATGGCTCTTTATCAACATTGATATTCGTGTTAGCAGAGAAGCGCCTTATCCTAGAGAGGAGGAACCTTAGGGCAACACAGGACAATGTCTGAGAGGGGACCTCTGTGTCCACAAATTCTCCTACATAGGGGTGAGATTGATTGGTTCATAGAGTTTAGTGGGAGTCTCATAGCACCTGTATAGAAATTTATACGACCGAGTTATCCTTGATGGGGGTACATATAGCGCTTTTAGCGCCAGATGGAGACTGTGATGGCAGATACAACAGATTTGTTCAAAAAAAGGTTGGACGTCTTTTTAGATGGGAAAGGTATACAGGGATATACCAAATAAGTATACATGGGAAGGATGTTGGTCCAGGGATTAATCCGATTGCCAATTCTTGGAGTCAGGAAGGAATTTATTTTTCCCCTTATGAGATATCATTGGATGATGTGACACTGGGGTTTTTTGTTTGCTTCCTCTGGATCAATAAGTAAGTATAGATATAGGATAAAGTATCTGTCGTCTACATTTAGTGTAGGTTGAACTTGATGGACGTACGTCTTTTTTCAACCTCATCTACTATGTAACTATGTAACTGTGTAACTGTGTAAGATTCCCCCATGCCAGTCTTCTAAATCGGGCTCTTGTTCCAATTCTCTCGACCATGAGATCCGATATTTGTCTTCTGCCGAAATCCTCGTCGGTTGCATCTAGAATCCTTTATAAAAAACAGGTTATCTTGGGTTGTTCTTGAGAGTGGAAGCACAAGGGTGCAAAAGAAACACAAGCTGGAAAATGGTACGAATTAACATTTTGATCTAACAAAATGTGTCGTTTGAAGTTTTCTACAGAGGGGGTTTCCCCCAGAAAGGTTAACATGGTGGCTTTAGAGAGCGCGCCTTTCATTCTGCCGAAACCTCCATTGAACCAGTGGAGAAATCATCCCGGGAGCCTGATAAAATCTCTGCCTTCTGGGATCACGAGATCACGAGAAACGGATTGTGGGACAAAGCTTATTTACATGGGACAGAATCCCAAAGTTTATCAGCTGTACTCAACATCACGTGAAGAATATTTTTGGGGCCTCGGTCGTCTATCTAACCATAACAAGCTAGACACCGCAATTGGAGGCGCCAAATGTGGCTCTATATTGAGCTATTTTGGAGCTCCATGGAGTGGCTGACCTAAAAGTGCGGCTGTACAATACCTCACAATGAACGGGAGACCCAATCCCCCCACTTCCTTCCACATGGAAAGAACATGTCTATTTAATCTGGGGTATGTTACCTTTGCAAACAAAGTTATTTATTTTTACCTGAAGTCAAGAGAATTTATTTTCTAGCAGTGGACTCGGTAGGGAAGACAATACTATTAGTATAAGAGTCCCCCTGTTATAAGCTTCTGGGGGGTGTTGCTGTAAAGCCAAGGGCCCTGCTCCGTATTTCCTGAATTAAGCATTAAAGCATGTTTCACTCGCAGTATATTAAAGCACCAGTCCAAATTGCCATTTTTTTTAACATTTTTATTTTTCCCCCTTTAATATGCGCATCAATACAATCCACACAATGATAAGTAATTAGCTAAGTTGCCGATCGATCCGTTCTCCTGTTATCGATTGGCGAATATTCGGCTTGGGGGTTCACTAAATGGCTGTCAGTGCAGCAGAAGAGGAGCAAAGATGCAAAGTTCTGTGGGGGAGATCATGTGACCAGGCGAGTCACCAGATACCATTGGTTTATTGCTAGAGAGAGGGCTGGGCTCAGAAAGGGTTGTGCCAGAGACTGTTCCAGAAGAGGAAGGGGATGTGACTTTGTAAATAGTTGCTATAGAAACAAAAAATGCTTGTTACATTATTATATATAAAAAAAATGTCATTCAGAGTTGTTTAAAAAAAATGCTACAATTATTTTCTCAAAGTGCAGAACTGATGTATTTAAAAAAAACAAAAAAAAAACACATGTAGGATAGTGCTTGGTCTGCAGATTTAATGCTAATTCACTCATTTCCATCCTTGCCTGATGGTATATGCACACTGGTAGCTTCATGTTATTACAAACATGGCAACAAAGGGTGACACAAGCAATGCAGCTTTATCTCCGTTCTAACGTTTGTTTGCACCTGTTCTTGCCACAGTGTTGCGGCTTACCATTGAACCAAGGGAGCCCACCGAAGTCACAAGAACCCCAGAGCATAACTCTGGGTGGCGGAGGGGAAGGGGCTTCAGTAATAGGGGAAGTTGGCCAAGGAACCCCAGAAAGGGCTTCGAATCCGCAGCACTGTTGTGTGACTTTATCTCCGAGGCGCTGGTTGAATAGCAGTGCAAGTGAATGATATAATAGCCCGTGTCTCAGGTAGGGCTGGAAGTGCAGGCAGCACATTGAGGCCGTACAAGTAAATAAATGTAATAAGTGTTCAGGCTGTTCTCTGCTGCTGGAATAAATGACTGGTTAGAGCTGAAGCGGTACACAGAAAAATGGGCCAGGTAAGGTGCCGCTGGGTTTCAGCGATTAGACCCCTCTGCCCAGTTTGCGGTGACTGACGCCGGTGGCTGAGCCATCTCTCTCTGTGTTTATTGAATCAGTCGGTTGAGTTCATTTAGTAACAGACCCCGCTGCCGGCAGGGAAGGGACGGCAAACACGAGTACCTTTCTCATGCTCAAAACAACTAACCCGCAGTTCTATTTATCTCGGAGGATTTACAGCCTCTCGGCTGCGCGTCTCTCCCGCTCTGACGCGGCTTCTGCCTCCGGGGTACATTACCTGTGTTTAAAAACGGGCTGAAATCAGCGAGCATGCGTGGAAAACTCCACTGGCAATCGCACTCCTCCTAGTTCTTAGTACCGCAGCTAGCAGAGGGGTGAGCATTGCGCGGCAAAGTAACACATTACTAGGCCTTCCTGACAACGATGAGCGTGTTACACTATATCACACATGTCTGTAGGGTCGGCGATCCCTGTTAAGGTCCTACATGGGGAGAAGGAGCGGCTCGGTGAGTAAAGACACTGACTGGCACGGAGTGTGAAGCAGGGGAGCCTGGTTCAATTCCTGGTGTCGGCTCCTTGTGACCTTGGGCAAGTCACTTTCTCTCCCTGTGCCTCAGGCACCAAAAAATAGATTGTAAGCTCTGTGGGGCAGGGACCTGCGCCTGCTAAATGTCTCTGTAAAAGCGCTACGTAAAACTAGCAGCGCTATACAAGAACATGCTATTATTATTATTATTTATATGAGCTGACTTTATCTCTTCGTGCCTCAGGCACGACAATTAGAATGTTAGCTCTGCGGGGCAGGAACGCCCTCACGCTTACCCAGCGCCATAACCTCGTCAGCGGAGGGACCAGCGGGCGATGCCACCGTGCATCAGTGCAGATCTGCTGGCTTCACAGAGAAGTGACAGATTGGAATTTGAGTGGCTGAATAGATCGTAAATTAACATTGTTTATAAGTAATTGCAGTTACAAAAATAAGCCGCTCACCGCAGCTCGAAAATATGATCCACATTCTGATACAAGGGGAAATAAATGACTTCATTGAAATTCATAAATATGTTCAATGTCAAGTGATTAAATATGACAGTGGCATCACGCGGGCAATTTCTAATTATATATATGAGGGGTTTCTTGCTAATGAATGTAAATACAATTTAAGATCCTTCTTCGTTTCTACGTATGATGTGACCTGCGCCCAATAAGTGTTAATAAACAGATATGATCCGTTCCATTCTTCGTGGCGTTATTCACTGCCTTTTTACCGGGTTGGGGAAGCAGTTTGAAGAATGGCCATTTCCTTCCTTGTGAAACCCTCGGGGGGCGTGGGGGGGGGGGAATTTGCCTGTGTCTCCTCCCGAGAGGAGGGCTGGGGATGTTGAGTATCGTCCAGCAAAGAGTAGGAGAGACAAGGAAAGGATGTAGCGAAGAGCGTGAGAGATGAGGGAGGGAGAGTGAGTGAGTGAGTGAGAGGCAGGAAGGGATCACGTCTGCCTTGTGCATGGCGGACGGCAGGGCGGCCATCAGACGGGTGGTTTTCTGGGTATGCACCTTAACCCTGGCTGTGCTCAAAGCTGTGACCATGCAGCAAGCTTAAGCCTATAGGGAACCATGTTAAAAATGGGGTTTGAAGCAAAAAGTGGCACTGTGTGCTCATTTGCATGTCATTTCCCAGAATCCCTTGCTGCAGTGGAAGTGCTGTGTGCTGGGTGATAATGGGGAAAGGCAGGGTTGCAGACCTGCCTAAGACCTGCAGATGAGCATACAGTTGTATTTACACATATATATATATATATATACTGTATATAGTAGACAGATATAGATACAGTATGTCCAGGTCCATGTCAGGCTTAATGATGTGAATAGTGTTAAGAGAAATAATAGTTTTTCACATTTTTCTCCAGGCGTTTGGAAGTAATAACGTCTTTTGGAGGTCATAAAAATCCGTTTTTATCTTTGATACGAACATGACAGTAACAACGCACAAACCCAGGCATTGGGGCAGTAACAACGCACAAACCCAGGCATTGGGGCAGTAACAACGCACAAACCCAGGCATTGGGGCAGTAACAACGCGCAAACCCAGGCATTGGGGCAGTAACAACGCACAAAGCCAGGCATTGGGGCAGTAACAACGCGCAAACCCAGGCATTGGGTCAGTAACAACGCACAAACGCAGGCATTGGGGCTGGAACAACGCACAAACCCAGGCATTGGGGCTGGAACAACGCGCAAAGCCAGGCATTGGGGCTGGTGCTAATGGGAATGTTTACAAAAGCTCCCGCCAGGGGTACTTTATCTGTAGGAAAGTCTTTACGTGGGATTATCACAGTGTGGTTGTCGCAGTGTGGTTGTCGCAGTGTGGTTGTCGCAGTTTGGTTGTCGCAGTGTGGTTGTCGCAGTGTGGTTGTCGCAGTGTGGTTGTCGCAGTGTGGTTGTCGCAGTGTGGTTGTCGCAGTGTGATTGTCGCAGTGTGGTTGTCGCAGTTTGGTTGTCGCAGTGTGGTTGTCGCGGTGTGATTGTCGCGGTGTGGTTGTCGCGGTGTGGTTGTCGCGGTGTGGTTGTCGCGGTGTGGTTGTCGCGGTGTGATTGTCGCAGTGTGATTGTCGCAGTGTGATTGTCGCAGTGTGATTGTCACAGTGTCGCAGTGTGGTTGTCGCAGTGTGATTGTCACAGTGTCGCAGTGTGGTTGTCGCAGTGTGGTTGTCGCAGTGTGGTTGTCGCAGTGTGATTGTCGCAGTGTGATTGTCGCAGTGTGATTGTCACAGTGTCGCAGTGTGGTTGTTGCAGTGTGGTTGTCGCAGTGTGGTTGTCGCAGTGTGGTTGTCGCAGTGTGGTTGTCGCAGTGTGATTGTCGCAGTGGGATTGTTGCAGTGTGATTGTCACAGTGTGATTGTCACAGTGTCGCAGTGTGGTTGTCGCAGTGTGGTTGTCGCAGTGTGATTGTCGCAGTGTGATTGTCGCAGTGTGGTTGTCGCAGTGTGATTGTCGCAGTGTGATTGTCGCAGTGTGATTGTCACAGTGCCGCAGTGTGGTTGTCGCAGTGTGGTTGTGGCAGTGGGATTGTCGCAGTGTGATTGTCGCAGTGTGATTGTCACAGTGTCGCAGTGTGGTTGTCGCAGTGTGGTTGTCACAGTGTGGTAGTCGCAGTGTGGTTGTCGCAGTGTGGTTGTCGCAGTGTGATTGTCGCAGTGTGATTGTCGCAGTGTGATTGTCACAGTGTCGCAGTGTGGTTGTCGCAGTGTGGTTGTCGCAGTGTGGTTGTCACAGTGTGGTAGTCGCAGTGTGATTGTCGCAGTGTGATTGTCACAGTGTCGCAGTGTGGTTGTTGCAGTGTGGTTGTCGCAGTGTGGTTGTCGCAGTGTGGTTGTCGCAGTGTGGTTGTCGCAGTGTGATTGTCGCAGTGGGATTGTTGCAGTGTGATTGTCACAGTGTGATTGTCACAGTGTCGCAGTGTGGTTGTCGCAGTGTGGTTGTCGCAGTGTGATTGTCGCAGTGTGATTGTCGCAGTGTGGTTGTCGCAGTGTGGTTGTCGCAGTGTGGTTGTCGCAGTGTGATTGTCGCAGTGTGATTGTCACAGTGCCGCAGTGTGGTTGTCGCAGTGTGGTTGTCGCAGTGTGGTTGTGGCAGTGGGATTGTCACAGTGTCGCAGTGTGGTTGTCGCAGTGTGGTTGTCGCAGTGTGGTTGTCGCAGTGTGGTTGTCGCAGTGTGATTGTCGCAGTGTGGTTGTCACAGTGTCGCAGTGTGGTTGTCGCAGTGTGGTTGTCGCAGTGTGGTTGTCGCAGTGTGATTGTCACAGTGTCGCAGTGTGGTTGTCGCAGTGTGGTTGTCGCAGTGTGGTTGTCACAGTGTGGTAGTCGCAGTGTGGTTGTCGCAGTGTGGTTGTCGCAGTGTGGTTGTCGCAGTGTGGTTGTCACAGTGTGGTAGTCGCAGTGGGATTGTCACAGTGTCGCAGTGTGGTTGTCGCAGTGTGGTTGTCGCAGTGTGGTTGTCGCAGTGTGGTTGTCGCAGTGTGATTGTCGCAGTGTGATTGTCACAGTGTCGCAGTGTGGTTGTCGCAGTGTGGTTGTCACAGTGTGGTAGTCGCAGTGTGGTTGTCACAGTGTGGTAGTCGCAGTGTGATTGTCACAGTGTGGTAGTCGCAGTGTGATTGTCACAGTGTCGCAGTGTGGTTGTCGCAGTGTGGTTGTCACAGTGTGGTTGTCGCAGTGTGATTGTCACAGTGTCGCAGTGTGGTTGTCACAGTGTGGTTGTCGCAGTGTGATTGTCACAGTGTGGTTGTCGCAGTGTGGTTGTCACAGTGTGGTTGTCGCAGTGTGGTTGTCACAGTGTGGTTGTCGCAGTGTGGTTGTCGCAGTGTGGTTGTCGCAGTGTGGTTGTCACAGTGTGGTTGTCGCCGTGTGGTTGTCGCAGTGTGGTTGTCGCAGTGTGATTGTCACAGTGTCGCAGTGTGGTTGTCGCAGTGTGGTTGTCGCAGTGTGGTTGTCGCAGTGTGGTAGTCGCAGTGTGGTTGTCGCAGTGTGATTGTCACAGTGTCGCAGTGTGGTTGTCGCAGTGTGGTTGTCGCAGTGTGGTTGTCGCAGTGTGGTAGTCGCAGTGTGGTTGTCGCAGTGTGGTTGTCGCAGTGTGGTAGTCGCAGTGTGGTTGTCGCAGTGTGATTGTCACAGTGTCGCAGTGTGGTTGTCGCAGTGTGGTTGTCGCAGTGTGGTTGTCGCAGTGTGGTTGTCGCAGTGTGGTTGTCGCAGTGTGGTTGTCACAGTGTGGTTGTCGCAGTGGGGTTGTCACAGTGTGATTGTCGCAGTGTGGTTGTCGCAGTGTGATTGTCGCAGTGTGATTGTCACAGTGTCGCAGTGTGGTTGTCGCAGTGTGGTTGTCGCAGTGTGGTAGTCGCAGTGTCGCAGTGTGGTTGTCACAGTGTGGTAGTCGCAGTGTGGTTGTCACAGTGTGGTAGTCGCAGTGTGGTTGTCACAGTGTGGTAGTCGCAGTGTGGTTGTCGCAGTGTGGTTGTCGCAGTGTGGTAGTCGCAGTGTGGTTGTCACAGTGTGGTAGTCGCAGTGTGGTAGTCGCAGTGTCGCAGTGTGGTTGTCGCAGTGTGGTTGTCGCAGTGTGGTTGTCGCAGTGTGGTTGTCGCAGTGTGGTTGTCGCAGTGTGGTTGTCGCAGTGTGGTTCCTCGTGGATTTTCTCTTCAGGACACTCCGCTGTTCCAGTTGAAGTCCTTTTGGTTGAAATCTGTAAAGTTTTGCTAATTGATCTTGTTCTTAACGGCTCTTCCCAGCAAAGCCGAGACAGCGGTGTAATAGGATAGCAGCAGGTTTATTCCCCTTTAGCCTCCGAGTGAGAGAGCGAACTGCAGACCAGGAGATGAGACTTCCCATTAATCATGGGGAAGGTCTGCGGCTTACTGCGCCCATCCATCACTCATCCTCATGGTGCCTTGTTTTTAAAAGCTTTTAAACCAGAAGCCATCACATTGGAAACAGAGCAGTGTACTGAGGGGGTAGGGAGTGGGAGAGAGGGGGGGGAGTGGGGGACAGGGGGGGGGGAGTGGGAGAGAGGGGGGAGTGGGAGAGAGGGGGGGGTTGAAGGAGTGGGAGAGGGGGGGGAGGGAGTAGGAGAGGGGGGACGGGGAGGGAGTAGGAGAGGGGGGACGGAGTGGGAGAGGGGGGGAGGGGGGGAAGGAGTGGGAGAGGGGGGGTGGAGTGGGAGAGGGGGGGAGGGGGAGGGAGTGGGAGAGTGGGGGGAGAGGGGGGGGACTACTTCAACCTTCATAATAACTTGCATTTATGTAGCAAGTCTCAATTCTAACATGCTTCATAATGATAGATCCTGACACACTATACCAACACACGGGGAGGGGAGAGAAAGGACCAAGCTGTTACCGTTACAGGGGGTAAGCAGAGGTACTGGGGGTTAAATCAGTTGCCTGATATCGCAGTATAAGACGTGGTTGATGTAAATGAACATATAGCGTTGAACATTCAACTCCTTAACCACAATGCCAGCGCTTCTCAGTGAATCACAGGTTTTAGTCATAACCAGGCACACATATTTGGATATGGGTTTTTTTGGCTGGCTGTTCGCAAAGCTTGGGCCTGGCCAGGATCCAGGAGGATCAGTGCACAGTACTCTCGATAGCATTCCCCAACCTGTGCCCCTCCTTACACACCAGTGAGTTATCACAGAGGTCTCTACTGTATGTGAAGAACGTGTGATGTGATGCAGCTCCCCATGTTCTGCTTGTGTCTCCATCCTATAGAACAAGCTTGTTACCCATGATTCTTATACCTGGCGCGGAGTGTTAAACAAACAGGTTTTCCCCACCGTAGACCCGGCCTGTTCCCATTTACAGTCCCCATTTTGCAATATAAATAACACGGCACAGCAATAGAGCAATGTACTTTAATACATTAATGCTACAAGGTGCAACGTGAACATTTTGCTCCAAAATTGCCTTAATACATAGTGATACCCCGAAGGGTGATAATGAGTGTATACAGTATCTATTACATAGAGGTTTGCAGCAGATGATTCTTCACTGGTACATTAGGGAGGTGCTGACCGTGGTCCTGAAATCAGCAGCCTTCAGATATCAGTCAGCCAGTAACTCAACCAGCTGTCTACCAAGTACAGAATCTGCTGACTATTTCTCTCTATATGATGTCATTTTTACCAAAGGCTTTACCACTAGATGAAACCATAGCTCGTCAGAGGGCAGCAAATCAAACCCAGAGGTACATGTACCCGATGAAGACACGAGTGGGGTTCCAAGGCTTGTAACTTAGCAGCTACCTGCTGGTTGTATGAAAGGTATCATTCTTGCCACCTCTTCTCCCTCTTTTGTAACGTTACTATATTACAGTACAAAAGAAAACACTCTACAATGATCACAATGCACACAAACTTGACCAGGGCCGCTGGCTGACATTTACTATGCTAGTCCGAGTTGATCTGAGTCAAACAAATGACAAGCACCGTGATATTCGTTATATGTAGTTTTATCAATTGAGGTTTTCAATTGAGGGCCTGGACACCTAACTCCAGAGGTGTCACGAGAAATATTACAGAATATACGGCTGCTTTCAATGGGAGCTTGTCAAAGGTCATATCTAGCTTTGGAGATAATTCTGCAGCAAAGCCAACCCCCTCAGTATGTGACATGATAAAAATGAAACACACAGACGATCTGCTGGGTGTCAGGACATTGGAAAGCATTTCTCTCGTGTTCTTTAAAAGCTCCCGAATTGCAGCAGCTTTGTAAGGAGTTAAAACCTGGGGAAATGTGCCATTGTGTGCAAGCACAGGAATGCTTTTGTGATGCCTCTCAGGGCTGCCTTCTCGCTCTCTTGTACGTACCACGTGTACATGAACCAGTTACTCATTTCTGCTGTTTGGTGGTTGAAACGTGACGTAGGAGGGGGGGGGGGGGGGAGGCTGATAATTTGTCCTTAACATGTGAAACACTGTTTATCAACAGGGAAAAAAAGCCTGGATTTTTCCTGGCGGAGAATAGACTCGCGTGTGGGAGCGTCCTTGCTGATCTGTCAGAGCATGTGTGTTCACTAGCAGTCGTACATCAGATGCATAGACAGGCAAGGGACTGGGGACGTGCCTTTTTCAGAAAGTGGCTCCTTCCTCTATGGCAGTCTGTGGACAGATGGTGTTTGTGAATGACCTTGAAACCTGAACCAAGACCCCAGCTAGCTATGTATTGCCTGAACCCACAGGCAGCTCTCAGCAGTGAGAGAGCCTGCCCCTGCCAAGGCATGTAAATAGGAAGCAGTTACAGGAAGGTTAGGAAGTGGCAGGTACTGCTGAATCCAGAGAACAGGATGACACAATGTTACATGCAGTGCGCTTCTAACAGGGAATCTGTTCCAATGAGCACAGCACACTGTATGCATGGAACCCAACCAACGGAAACACAAAGGCACAGCCCGCATGCTAACGGCGTTATTCTGTATGTGCGATCGGCTGAAAAACACCATTGACTTGAATGGTGGTTTTATATATTCTACGTAGGACAATATCAAATTACTCCCTATGTATAAAAAGGCCCCATGTATAATATGTGTCACAATTCACACGACACATGAGACGACACTGTGTGTGTCACAGCGCACAGAGACGACACTGTGTGTGCCACAGCGCACAGAGACGACACTGTGTGTGTCACAGCGCACAGAGACGACACTGGGTGTTTCACAGCGCCCAGAGATGACACTGTATCACAGCGCACAGAGACGACACTGTGTGTGTGTGTCACAGCGCACAGAGACGACACTGTGTGTGTGTGTCACAGCGCACAGAGACGACACTGTGTGTGTCACAGCGCACAGAGACGACACTGTGTGTGTGTGTATCACAGCGCACAGAGACGACACTGTGTGTGTGTGTGTCACAGAGCACAGAGACGACACTGTGTGTGTGTGTCACAGCGCACAGAGACGACACTGTGTGTGTCACAGTGCACAGAGACGACACTGTGTGTGTCACAGCGCACAGAGACGACACTGTGTGTGTGTGTGTCACAGCGCACACACGACACTGTGTGTGTGTGTGTCACAGCGCACAGAGACGACACTGTGTGTGTGTGTCACAGCGCACAGAGACGACACTGTGTGTGTCACAGTGCACAGAGACGACACTGTGTGTGCGTGTGTGTGTCACAGCGCAGAGACGACACTGTATCACAGCGCACAGACGACACTGTGTGTGTGTCACAGCGCACAGAGACGACACTGTGTGTGTCACAGCGCACAGAGACGACACTGTGTGTGTCACAGCGCACAGAGACGACACTGTGTGTGTGTGTCACAGCCCACAGAGACGACACTGTGTGTGTGTGTCACAGCGCACAGAGACGACACTGTGTGTGTGTGTCACAGCGCACAGAGACGACACTGTGTGTCACAGCGCACAGAGACGACACTGTGTGTGTGTGTGTCACAGCGCACAGAGACGACACTGTGTGTGTGTGTGTCACAGAGCACAGAGACGATACTGTGTGTGTGTGTCACAGCGCACAGAGACGACACTGTGTGTGTCACAGTGCACAGAGACGACACTGTGTGTGTCACAGCGCACAGAGACGACACTATGTGTGTGTGTGTCACAGCGCACACAGACGACACTGTGTGTGTGTGTCACAGCGCACAGAGACGACACTGTCACAACGCACAGAGACGACACTGTGTGTGTGTGTGTCACAGAGCACAGAGACGACACTGTGTGTGTGTGTCACAGCGCACAGAGACGACACTGTGTGTGTCACAGTGCACAGAGACGACACTGTGTGTGCGTGTGTGTCACAGCGCAGAGACGACACTGTATCACAGCGCACAGACGACACTGTGTGTGTGTCACAGCGCACAGAGACGACACTGTGTGTGTCACAGCGCACAGAGACGACACTGTGTGTGTCACAGCGCACAGAGACGACACTGTGTGTGTGTGTCACAGCCCACAGAGACGACACTGTGTGTGTGTGTCACAGCGCACAGAGACGACACTGTGTGTGTGTGTCACAGCGCACAGAGACGACACTGTGTCACAGCGCACAGAGACGACACTGTGTGTGTGTGTGTCACAGCGCACAGAGACGACACTGTGTGTGTGTGTGTCACAGAGCACAGAGACGACACTGTGTGTGTGTGTCACAGCGCACAGAGACGACACTGTGTGTGTCACAGTGCACAGAGACGACACTGTGTGTGTCACAGCGCACAGAGACGACACTGTGTGTGTGTGTGTGTCACAGCGCACACAGACGACACTGTGTGTGTGTGTCACAGCGCACAGAGACGACACTGTCACAACGCACAGAGACGACACTGTGTGTGTGTGTGTCACAGAGCACAGAGACGACACTGTGTGTGTCACAGTGCACAGAGACGACACTGTGTGTGCGTGTGTGTCACAGCGCAGAGACGACACTGTATCACAGCGCACAGACGACACTGTGTGTGTCACAGCGCACAGAGACGACACTGTGTGTGTGTGTCACAGCGCACAGAGACGATACAGAGGATACTATACGGGCTTTGTATAAATAATTATTTTTTATAAACCAGTTGAAAGTGCATTGCGTCAAACTGTCTATTTATCACATACAATCATTCGCACAATATGTGGTGTGTCCTTATCCATGTCCTTCTGGTGACAGTTTTCCTATTCTTTGCAGGACGCGCGGCGACTCCATACATACAGTATGGAGCATTAACAATTGTTTGCATCTACTTGCAGTGGTCTTTTGCGCCAAGATAAAATTGACATTCACTTCTGACGCATTTCTGGCAAACACTTGCAATAATTTTAGCCCTAGTTGGTGCATATGGGCACTGACAACATCCACACTCCGCCTCTAACTCCACCCATAGCGTCATCTTTTTTTTATAGTGATAAAATAAGACATGGAATCCTGTTTGATATATTGGTTCACCAATCTGCTATAGTTCAGTGCGTCACTGTTAGTGATGCTTTATACAGTACTTGGGTCCCTATATATCTCAACCTAGTACACCGTAAAAACGTACATTCTGTTAGAGGTTATAGCTTGACTGTTTAGCTAGTGAATACACATACATAATGACTTTCTTACTAGTTGTAATATAGGTGCTGTATATACGCTATGAGGCAGTAGCTGGAATGTTTATATGCATTGCAGAGCCCAATAGCTCTATCAACAAACAAGTGTTTGATTTGTGATGTTCCCCTCCATGTCAGGTCATCGAGTTTAATTTTCACATGTTCATTAAAACAGAACTGTTACATTGTAACCGTGACTCTGGGGGATAGCATTGCAGGAGGTATGTTACCATCAGATAATCACCCTCCAGAGGGGCTTCACAGATAGCTTTTTTTTTTTTTTACATGACTACACAGCCTCAGTGATAATAATGAGGGTGTTTATAAGTTGGTTGCTCCACCAGTCGTTAACATGAAAAGATCTGTATTATAACCCAAGATAAAGTCGCTATGGCAACATTGCGTTTCCACTGGAGAATACCATTTTGTCTATTTTCTTTATACAGAAGTTCGAGGTGAGTGTTACAGGCTCGGAGACGGGAGTGGGGGGGGGTCCCCTGTAACTGCAAAATAGCACAAACCATTTATTTTCTTTACCTAACGCTGAACAGTTTGCAATCACTAGTTAATTTCCTGGGGAAAAGGAGATGAAGCAATGTGCACCTTTTATGTAAAGGACCTGTCCGAAACGAAGCGCCCGAAAGAGCCGTCCTTCCGCCTGGTTACCCGATCATCTTTTCTTTACGATGAAGTTATCCAGAGGTATCGGCTTACCGTGAGCGGGGAACGCGGTTTCCATCCGTTTGTGCACTAGAAGGAGAAATTTGCAAACACATTTTAAAGTAAAATTCAAAATGGGGAAAATGGGTTCGGGCGTTACATAGCTAGCTGGGGTCTTGGTTCGGGCGTTACATAGCTAGCTGGGGTCTTGGTTCGGGCGTTACATAGCTAGCTGGGGTCTTGGTTCAGTGTTACATAGCTAGCTGGGGTCTTGGTTTGGGCGTTACATAGCTAGCGGGGGTCTTGGTTCGGGCGTTACATAGCTAGCTGGGGTCTTGGTTCGGGCGTTACATAGCTAGCTGGGTCTTGATTCGGCCGTTACATAGCTAGCTGGGTCTTGGTTCGGGCGTTACATACAGTAGCTAGCTGGGGTCTTGGTTCGAGCGTTACATAGCTAGTTGGGGTCTTGGTTCGGGCGTTACATAGCTAGCTGGGGTCTTGGTTCGGGCGTTACATAGCTAGCTGGGGTCTTGGTTCGGGCGTTACATAGCTAGCTGGGGTCTTGGTTCGGGCGTTACATAGCTAGCTGGGGTCTTGGTTCGGGCGTTACATAGCTTGCTGGGGTTTTGGTTCAGTGTTACATAGCTAGCTGGGGTCTTGGTTCGGGCGTTACATAGCTAGCTGGGGTCTTGGTTCGGGCGTTACATAGCTAGCTAGGGTCTTGGTTCGGGCGTTACATAGCTAGCTGGGATATTGGTTCGGGCGTTACATAGCTAGCTGGGATCTTGGTTCAGGCGTTACATAGCTAGCTGGGGTCTTGGTTCAGGCGTTACATAGCTAGCTGGGGTCTTGGTTCAGGCGTTACATAGCTAGCTGGGGTCTTGGTTCAGGCGTTACATAGCTAGCTGGGGTCTTGGTTCGGGTGTTACATAGCTAGCTGGGGTCTTGGTCCGGGTGTTACATAGCTTGCTGGGGTCTTGGTTCGGGCGTTACATAGCTTGCTGGGGTCTTGGTTCGGGCGTTACATAGCTAGCTGGGGTCTTGGTTCAGGCTTTACATAGCTAGCTGGGGTCTTGGTTCAGTGTTACATAGCTAGCTGGGGTCTTGGTTCGGGCGTTACATAGCTAGCTGGGGTCTTGGTTCGGGCGTTACATAGCTAGCTGGGGTCTTGGTTCGGGCGTTACATAGCTAGCTGGGGTCTTGGTTCGGGCGTTACATAGCTAGCACGGGTCTTGGTTCGGGCGTTACATAGCTAGCTGGGGTCTTGGTTCAGTGTTACATAGCTAGCTGGGGTCTTGGTTCGGGCGTTACATAGCTTGCTGGGGTCTTGGTTCGGGCGTTACATAGCTAGCTGGGGTCTTGGTTCAGTGTTACATAGCTAGCTAGGGGCTTGGTTCGGGCGTTACATAGCTTGCTGGGGTCTTGGTTCGGGCGTTACATAGCTTGCTGGGGTCTTGGTTCGGGCGTTACATAGCTAGTTGGGGTCTTGGTTCGGGCGTTACATAGCTAGCTGGGTCTTGGTTCAGGCTTTACATAGCTAGCTGGGGTCTTGGTTCGGGCGTTACATAGCTAGCTGGGTCTTGGTTCAGGCTTTACATAGCTAGCTGGGGTCTTGGTTCGGGCGTTACATAGCTAGCTGGGTCTTGGTTCAGGCTTTACATAGCTAGCAGGGGTCTTGGTTCAGGCGTTACATAGCTAGCTGGGGTCTTGGTTCAGTGTTACATAGCTAGCTGGGTCTTGGTTCAGGCTTTACATAGCTAGCTGGGGTCTTGGTTCGGGCGTTACATAGCTAGCTGGGGTCTTGGTTCGGGCGTTACATAGCTAGCACGGGTCTTGGTTCGGGCGTTACATAGCTAGCTGGGGTCTTGGTTCAGTGTTACATAGCTAGCTGGGGTCTTGGTTCGGGCGTTACATAGCTAGCTGGGATATTGGTTCGGGCGTTACATAGCTAGCTGGGGTCTTGGTTCAGGCGTTACATAGCTAGCTGGGGTCTTGGTTCGGGCGTTACATAGCTAGCTGGGGTCTTGGTTCGGGCGTTACATAGCTAGCTGGGGTCTTTGTTCGGGCGTTACATAGCTAGCTGGGGTCTTGGTTCGGGCGTTACATAGCTAGCTGGGGTCTTGGTTCGGGCGTTACATAGCTAGCTGGGGTCTTGGTTCGGGCGTTACATAGCTAGCTGGGGTCTTGGTTCGGGAGTTACATAGCTAGCTGGGGTCTTGGTTCTGGCGTTACATAGCTTGCTGGGGTCTTGGTTTGGGCGTTACATCGCTAGCTGGGGTCTTGGTTTGGGCGTTACATAGCAAGCAGGGGTATTGGTTCGGGCGTTACATAGCTAGTTGGGGTCTTGGTTCGGGCGTTACATAGCTAGTTGGGGTCTTGGTTCAGGCGTTGCATAGCTAGCTGGGGTTTTGGTTCAGTGTTACATAGCTAGCAGGGGTCTTGATTCGAGCGTTACATAGCTAGTTGGGGTCTTGGTTCGAGCGTTACATAGCTAGTTGGGGTCTTGGTTCGAGCGTTACATAGCTAGTTGGGGTCTTGGTTCGGGCGTTACATAGCTAGCTGGGGTTTTGGTTCAGTGTTACATAGCTAGCAGGGGTCTTCTTTCGAGCGTTACATAGCTAGCTGGGGTCTTGGTTCGGGCATTACATAGCTAGCTAGGGTCTTGGTTCGGGCGTTGGTCGTGGTTCAGGTTTCAAGGTATTTCCCCAAAATGTTTTGACTCCAAGGCTTGTGAATAGAAGACATGAATCTGTTGAGTGTGGAAGGTCCCTTTTTAGATACATACATCGGGGTAAAGGGCCAGAAGTATCACAACAAATGCTTTCTGCGCTCCCTGATTCCATGAAAACTAACAGATTTCAATCTGAATTAATTCAATTAATACGGTGTATTATGGATACATTCTTTCATCTGCTCAGAGTAATATTCCCCCCTGAGAGGGGTGGGGGATGTTATTTACTCCTACTCAATGTGTTACCCTGGGGCAGAGAGGGAAGTGTCCAGATGTGGTTTTGCTCAGTATGGCGGGAGGGCAGATACAAGGAGGCTAGTGCTGGTGTGAGGGCAGATACAGGGAGGCTAGTGCTGGTGTGAGAGCAGATACAGGGAGAGGCTAGTGCAGGTGTGAGGGCAGATACAGGGAGGCTAGTGCAGGTGTGAGGGCAGATACAGGGAGGCTAGTGCAGGTGTGAGGACAGATATAGGAAGGCTAGTGCAGGTGTGAGGGCAGATACAGGGAGGCTAGTTCAGGTGTGAGGGCAGATACAGGGAGGCTAGTGCAGGTGTGAGGGCAGATACAGGGAGGCTAGTGCAGGTGTGAGGGCAGATACAGGGAGGCTTGTGCTGGTGGTAGGGCAAACAGAGGGAGGCTGGTGCAGGTGTGCGGGCACTGAAAGAGCAGACCCAGGAAGGCTGGTGCAGGTGTGCGGGCACTGGGAGGGCAGATCGGAGACTGGTGCAGGTGTGCGGGCACTGTGAGGGCAGACACCGGGGAGGCTGGTTCAGGTGTGCGGGCACTGGGAGGGCAGACACAGGGAGGCAGGTGTGCGGGCACTAGGAGGGCATACGCAGGTGCAGGTGTGCGGGCACTAGGAGGGCATACGCAGGTGCAGGTGTGCGGGCACAGGGTGGGCAGACACAGGGAGTCTGGTGCAGGTGCGCGGGCACTGGGAGGGCAGACACGGAGGCTGGTGCAGGTGTGAGGGCAGTGGGAGGGCAGACACAGGGAGGCTGGTGTAGGTGGGATGGCACTAGGAGGGCGCAGACAGGGATGCAGGTGTGCGGGCACTGGGAGGGCAGACACAGGAGGCTGGTGCAGGTGTGGGGGCACTGGGAGGGCAGACACAGGGAGGCTGGTGCAGGTGTGCGGGCACTGGGTGGGCAGACAGGGAGGCTGGGGCAGGTGTGCGGGCACGGAGAGGGCAGACACAGGGAGGCTGGTGTAGGTGGGATGGCAGACACAGGAGGCTGGTGCAGGTGTGCGGGCAGTGGGAGGGCAGACACAGGGAGGCTGGTGCAGGTGTGCGGGCAGTGGGAGGGCAGACACAGGGAGGCTGGTGCAGGTGTGGGGGCACTGGGAGGGCAGACACAGGGAGGCTGGTGCAGGTGTGCGGGCACTGGGAGGGCAGACACAGGGAGGCTGGTGCAGGTGTGGGGGCACTGGGAGGGCAGACACAGGGAGGCTGGTGCAGGTGTGGGGGCACTGGGAGGGCAGACGCAGGGAGGCAGGTGCAGGTGTGGGGGCACTGGGACAGCAGACACGGAGGCTGGTGCAGGTGTGCGGGCACTGGGAGGGCAGACACAGGGAGGCTGGTGCAGGTGTGGGGGCACTGGGAGGGCAGACACAGGGAGGCTGGTGCAGGTGTGGGGGCACTGGGAGGGCAGACACAGGGAGACTGGTGCAGGTGTGGGGGCACTGGGAGGGCAGACACAGGAGGCTGGTGCAGGTGTGGGGGCACTGGGAGGGCAGACACAGGGAGGCTGGTGCAGGTGTGGGGGCACTGGGACAGCAGACACGGAGGCTGGTGCAGGTGTGGGGGCACTGGGAGGGCAGACACAGGGAGGCTGGTGCAGGTGTGGGGGCACTGGGAGGGCAGACACAGGAGGCTGGTGCAGGTGTGGGGGCACTGGGAGGGCAGACACAGGGAGGCTGGTGCAGGTGTGGGGGCACTGGGAGGGCAGACACAGGGAGGCTGGTGCAGGTGTGGGGGCACTGGGAGGGCAGACACAGGGAGGCTGGTGCAGGTGTGGGGGCACTGGGAGGGCAGACACAGGGAGGCTGGTGCAGGTGTACGGGCAGTGGGAGGGCAGACACAGGACGCTGGTGCAGGTGTGGGGGCACTGGGTGGGCAGACACAGGAGGCTGGTGCAGGTGTGGGGGCACTGGGAGGGCAGACACAGGACGCTGGTGCAGGTGTGGGGGCACTGGGTGGGCAGACACAGGAGGCTGGTGCAGGTGTGGGGGCACTGGGAGGGCAGACACAGGGAGGCTGGTGCAGGTGTGGGGGCACTGGGAGGGCAGACACAGGGAGGCTGGTGCAGGTGTGGGGGCACTGGGAGGGCAGACACAGGGAGGCTGGTGCAGGTGTGGGGGCACTGGGAGGGCAGACACAGGGAGGCTGGTGCAGGTGTGGGGGCACTGGGAGGGCAGACACAGGGAGGCAGGTGCAGGTGTGGAGGCACTGGGAGGGCAGACACAGGGAGGCTGGGGCAGGTGTGGGGGCACTGGGAGGGCAGACACAGGGAGGCAGGTGCAGGTGTGCGGGCACTGGGAGGGCAGACACGGAGGCTGGTGCAGGTGTGGGGGCACTGGGAGGGCAGACACAGGAGGCTGGTGCAGGTGTGCGGGCACTGGGAGGGCAGACACAGGAGGCTGGTGCAGGTGTGGGGGCACTGGGAGGGCAGACACAGGGAGGCTGGTGCAGGTGTGGGGGCACTGGGAGGGCAGACACAGGGAGGCTGGTGCAGGTGTGGGGGCACTGGGAGGGCAGACACAGGAGGCTGGTGCAGGTGTGGGGGCACTGGGAGGGCAGACACAGGAGGCTGGTGCAGGTGTGGGGGCACTGGGAGGGCAGACACAGGGAGGCTGGTGCAGGTGTGGGGGCACTGGGAGGGCAGACACAGGGAGGCTGGTGCAGGTGTGGGGGCACTGGGAGGGCAGACACAGGAGGCTGGTGCAGGTGTGGGGGCACTGGGAGGGCAGACACAGGGAGGCTGGTGCAGGTGTGGGGGCAGTGGGAGGGCAGACACAGGGAGGCTGGTGCAGGTGTGGGGGCACTGGGAGGGCAGACACAGGGAGGCTGGTGCAGGTGTGGGGGCACTGGGAGGGCAGACACAGGGAGGCTGGTGCAGGTGTGGGGGCACTGGGAGGGCAGACACAGGGAGGCTGGTGCAGGTGTGGGGGCACTGGGAGGGCAGACACAGGGAGGCTGGTGCAGGTGTGGGGGCACTGGGAGGGCAGACACAGGGAGGCTGGTGCAGGTGTGGGGGCACTGGGAGGGCAGACACAGGGAGGCTGGTGCAGGTGTGGGGGCACTGGGAGGGCAGACACAGGGAGGCTGGTGCAGGTGTGGGGGCACTGGGAGGGCAGACACAGGGAGGCTGGTGCAGGTGTGGGGGCACTGGGAGGGCAGACACAGGAGGCTGGTGCAGGTGTGGGGGCACTGGGAGGGCAGACACAGGGAGGCTGGTGCAGGTGTGGGGGCACTGGGAGGGCAGACACAGGGAGGCTGGTGCAGGTGTGGGGGCACTGGGAGGGCAGACACAGGGAGGCTGGTGCAGGTGTGGGGGCACTGGGAGGGCAGACACAGGAGGCTGGTGCAGGTGTGGGGGCACTGGGAGGGCAGACACAGGAGGCTGGGGCAGGTGTGCGGGCACGGAGAGGGCAGACACAGGAGGCTGGTGCAGGTGTGGGGGCACTGGGAGGGCAGACACAGGGAGGCTGGTGCAGGTGTGGGGGCACTGAGAGGGCAGACACAGGAGGCTGGTGCAGGTGTGGGGGCACTGGGAGGGCAGACACAGGGAGGCTGGTGCAGGTGTGCGGGCACTGGGAGGGCAGACACAGGAGGCTGGTGCAGGTGTGGGGGCACTGGGAGGGCAGACACAGGAGGCTGGTGCAGGTGTGGGGGCACTGGGAGGGCAGACACAGGGAGGCTGGTGCAGGTGTGGGGGCACTGGGAGGGCAGACACAGGGAGGCTGGTGCAGGTGTGGGGGCACTGGGAGGGCAGACACAGGGAGGCTGGTGCAGGTGTGGGGGCACTGGGAGGGCAGACACAGGGAGGCTGGGGCAGGTGTGGGGGCACTGGGAGGGCAGACACAGGGAGGCTGGTGCAGGTGTGGGGGCAGTGGGAGGGCAGACACAGGGAGGCTGGTGCAGGTGTGGAGGCACTGGGAGGGCAGACACAGGGAGGCTGGTGCAGGTGTGGGGGCACTGGGAGGGCAGACACAGGGAGGCTGGTGCAGGTGTGGGGGCACTGGGTGGGCAGACACAGGGAGGCTGGTGCAGGTGTGGGGGCACTGGGAGGGCAGACACAGGGAGGCTGGTGCAGGTGTGGGGGCACTGGGAGGGCAGACACAGGGAGGCTGGTGCAGGTGTGGGGGCACTGGGAGGGCAGACACAGGGAGGCTGGTGCAGGTGTGGGGGCACTGGGAGGGCAGACACAGGGAGGCTGGTGCAGGTGTGGGGGCACTGGGAGGGCAGACACAGGAGGCTGGTGCAGGTGTGGGGGCACTGGGAGGGCAGACACAGGACGCTGGGGCAGGTGTGGGGGCACTGGGAGGGCAGACACAGGGAGGCTGGGGCAGGTGTGGGGGCACTGGGAGGGCAGACACAGGGAGGCTGGTGCAGGTGTGGGGGCACTGGGAGGGCAGACACAGGGAGGCTGGTGCAGGTGTGCGGGCACTGGGAGGGCAGACACAGGAGGCTGGTGCAGGTGTGGGGGCACTGGGAGGGCAGACACAGGAGGCTGGTGCAGGTGTGGGGGCACTGGGAGGGCAGACACAGGAGGCTGGTGCAGG
Source organism: Ascaphus truei (assembly GCF_040206685.1). Classification (NCBI taxonomy): domain Eukaryota; kingdom Metazoa; phylum Chordata; class Amphibia; order Anura; family Ascaphidae; genus Ascaphus; species Ascaphus truei. The sequence goes on from NW_027457045.1 coordinate 186,770, forward strand.
TGTGGGGGCACTGGGAGGGCAGACACAGGGAGGCTGGTGCAGGTGTGGGGGCAGTGGGAGGGCAGACACAGGGAGGCTGGTGCAGGTGTGGGGGCAGTGGGAGGGCAGACACAGGGAGGCTGGTGCAGGTGTGGGGGCAGTGGGAGGGCAGACACAGGGAGGCTGGTGCAGGTGTGGGGGCACTAGGAGGGCAGACACAGGAGGCTGGTGCAGGTGTGGGGGCACTGGGAGGGCAGACACAGGAGACTGGTGCAGGTGTGGGGGCACTGGGAGGGCAGACACAGGAGGCTGGTGCAGGTGTGGGGGCACTGGGAGGGCAGACACAGGGAGGCTGGTGCAGGTGTGGGGGCACTGGGAGGGCAGACACAGGGAGGCTGGTGCAGGTGTGGGGGCACTGGGAGGGCAGACACAGGGCGGCTGGTGCAGGTGTGGGGGCACTGGGAGGGCAGACACAGGAGGCTGGTGCAGGTGTGGGGGCACTGGGATGGCAGACACAGGAGGCTGGTGCAGGTGTGGGGGCACTGGGAGGGCAGACACAGGGAGGCTGGTGCAGGTGTGGGGGCACAGGGAGGGCAGACACAGGGAGGCTGGTGCAGGTGTGGGGGCACTGGGAGGGCAGACATAGGGAGACTGGTGCAGGTGTGGGGGCACTGGGAGGGCAGACACAGGAGGCTGGTGCAGGTGTGGGGGCACTGGGAGGGCAGACACAGGGAGGCTGGTGCAGGTGTGGGGGCACTGGGAGGGCAGACACAGGAGGCTGGTGCAGGTGTGGGGGCACTGGGAGGGCAGACACAGGAGGCTGGTGCAGGTGTGGGGGCACTGGGTGGGCAGACACAGGACGCTGGTGCAGGTGTGGGGGCACTGGGAGGGCAGACACAGGAGGCTGGTGCAGGTGTGCGGGCACTGGGAGGGCAGACACAGGAGGCTGGTGCAGGTGTGGGGGCACTGGGAGGGCAGACACAGGAGACTGGTGCAGGTGTGGGGGCACTGGGAGGGCAGACACAGGAGGCTGGTGCAGGTGTGGGGGCACTGGGAGGGCAGACACAGGGAGGCTGGTGCAGGTGTGGGGGCACTGGGAGGGCAGACACAGGGAGGCTGGTGCAGGTGTGGGGGCACTGGGAGGGCAGACACAGGGCGGCTGGTGCAGGTGTGGGGGCACTGGGAGGGCAGACACAGGAGGCTGGTGCAGGTGTGGGGGCACTGGGATGGCAGACACAGGAGGCTGGTGCAGGTGTGGGGGCACAGGGAGGGCAGACACAGGGAGGCTGGTGCAGGTGTGGGGGCACTGGGAGGGCAGACACAGGGAGGCTGGTGCAGGTGTGGGGGCACTGGGAGGGCAGACACAGGGAGGCTGGTGCAGGTGTGGGGGCACTGGGAGGGCAGACACAGGGAGGCTGGTGCAGGTGTGGGGGCACTGGGAGGGCAGACACAGGAGGCTGGTGCAGGTGTGGGGGCACTGGGAGGGCAGACACAGGGAGGCTGGTGCAGGTGTGGGGGCACTGGGAGGGCAGACACAGGGAGGCTGGTGCAGGTGTGGGGGCACTGGGAGGGCAGACACAGGGAGGCTGGTGCAGGTGTGGGGGCACTGGGAGGGCAGACACAGGAGGCTGGTGCAGGTGTGGGGGCACTGGGAGGGCAGACACAGGAGGCTGGTGCAGGTGTGGGGGCACTGGGAGGGCAGACACAGGGAGGCTGGTGCAGGTGTGGGGGCACTGGGAGGGCAGACACAGGGAGGCTGGTGCAGGTGTGGGGGCACTGGGAGGGCAGACACAGGGAGGCTGGTGCAGGTGTGGGGGCACTGGGAGGGCAGACACAGGGAGGCTGGTGCAGGTGTGGGGGCACTGGGAGGGCAGACACAGGGAGGCTGGTGCAGGTGTGGGGGCACTGGGAGGGCAGACACAGGGAGGCTGGTGCAGGTGTGGGGGCACTGGGAGGGCAGACACAGGAGGCTGGTGCAGGTGTGGGGGCACTGGGAGGGCAGACACAGGGAGGCTGGTGCAGGTGTGGGGGCACTGGGAGGGCAGACACAGGGAGGCTGGTGCAGGTGTGGGGGCACTGGGAGGGCAGACACAGGGAGGCTGGTGCAGGTGTGGGGGCACTGGGAGGGCAGACACAGGGAGGCTGGTGCAGGTGTGGAGGCACTGGGAGGGCAGACACAGGGAGGCTGGTGCAGGTGTGGGGGCACTGGGAGGGCAGACACAGGGAGGCTGGTGCAGGTGTGGGGGCAGTGGGAGGGCAGACACAGGGAGGCTGGTGCAGGTGTGGGGGCACTGGGAGGGCAGACACAGGGAGGCTGGTGCAGGTGTGCGGGCACTGGGAGGGCAGACACAGGAGGCTGGTGCAGGTGTGCGGGCACTGGGAGGGCAGACACAGGAGGCTGGTGCAGGTGTGGGGGCACTGGGAGGGCAGACACAGGGAGGCTGGTGCAGGTGTGGGGGCACTGGGAGGGCAGACACAGGGAGGCTGGTGCAGGTGTGGGGGCACTGGGAGGGCAGACACAGGGAGGCTGGTGCAGGTGTGGAGGCACTGGGAGGGCAGACACAGGGAGGCTGGTGCAGGTGTGGGGGCACTGGGAGGGCAGACACAGGGAGGCTGGTGCAGGTGTGGGGGCAGTGGGAGGGCAGACACAGGGAGGCTGGTGCAGGTGTGGGGGCACTGGGAGGGCAGACACAGGGAGGCTGGTGCAGGTGTGCGGGCACTGGGAGGGCAGACACAGGAGGCTGGTGCAGGTGTGCGGGCACTGGGAGGGCAGACACAGGGAGGCTGGTGCAGGTGTGGGGGCACTGGGAGGGCAGACACAGGAGGCTGGTGCAGGTGTGGGGGCACTGGGAGGGCAGACACAGGGAGGCTGGTGCAGGTGTGCGGGCACTGGGAGGGCAGACACAGGGAGGCTGGTGCAGGTGTGGGGGCACTGGGAGGGCAGACACAGGGAGGCTGGTGCAGGTGTGGGGGCACTGGGAGGGCAGACACAGGAGGCTGGTGCAGGTGTGGGGGCACTGGGAGGGCAGACACAGGGAGGCTGGTGCAGGTGTGGGGGCACTGGGAGGGCAGACACAGGAGGCTGGTGCAGGTGTGGGGGCACTGGGAGGGCAGACACAGGGAGGCTGGTGCAGGTGTGGGGGCACTGGGAGGGCAGACACAGGGAGGCTGGTGCAGGTGTGGGGGCACTGGGAGGGCAGACACAGGAGGCTGGTGCAGGTGTGGGGGCACTGGGAGGGCAGACACAGGGAGGCTGGTGCAGGTGTGGGGGCACTGGGAGGGCAGACACAGGGAGGCTGGTGCAGGTGTGCGGGCACTGGGAGGGCAGACACAGGGAGGCTGGTGCAGGTGTGGGGGCACTGGGAGGGCAGACACAGGAGGCTGGTGCAGGTGTGGGGGCACTGGGAGGGCAGACACAGGGAGGCTGGTGCAGGTGTGCGGGCACTGGGAGGGCAGACACAGGGAGGCTGGTGCAGGTGTGGGGGCACTGGGAGGGCAGACACAGGGAGGCTGGTGCAGGTGTGGGGGCACTGGGAGGGCAGACACAGGAGGCTGGTGCAGGTGTGGGGGCAGTGGGAGGGCAGACACAGGGAGGCTGGTGCAGGTGTGGGGGCACTGGGAGGGCAGACACAGGGAGGCTGGTGCAGGTGTGGGGGCACTGGGAGGGCAGACACAGGGAGGCTGGTGCAGGTGTGCGGGCACTGGGAGGGCAGACACAGGGAGGCTGGTGCAGGTGTGGGGGCACTGGGAGGGCAGACACAGGGAGGCTGGTGCAGGTGTGGGGGCACTGGGAGGGCAGACACAGGAGGCTGGTGCAGGTGTGGGGGCAGTGGGAGGGCAGACACAGGGAGACTGGTGCAGGTGTGGGGGCACTGGGAGGGCAGACACAGGAGGCTGGTGCAGGTGTGGGGGCAGTGGGAGGGCAGACACAGGGAGGCTGGTGCAGGTGTGGGGGCAGTGGGAGGGCAGACACAGGGAGGCTGGTGCAGGTGTGGGGGCACTGGGAGGGCAGACACAGGGAGGCTGGTGCAGGTGTGGGGGCACTGGGAGGGCAGACACAGGAGGCTGGTGCAGGTGTGGGGGCAGTGGGAGGGCAGACACAGGGAGGCTGGTGCAGGTGTGGGGGCAGTGGGAGGGCAGACACAGGGAGGCTGGTGCAGGTGTGGGGGCACTGGGAGGGCAGACACAGGGAGGCTGGTGCAGGTGTGCGGGCACTGGGAGGGCAGACACAGGGAGGCTGGTGCAGGTGTGGGGGCACTGGGAGGGCAGACACAGGGAGGCTGGTGCAGGTGTGGGGGCACTGGGAGGGCAGACACAGGAGGCTGGTGCAGGTGTGGGGGCAGTGGGAGGGCAGACACAGGGAGACTGGTGCAGGTGTGGGGGCACTGGGTGGGCAGACACAGGAGGCTGGTGCAGGTGTGGGGGCACTGGGAGGGCAGACACAGGGAGGCTGGTGCAGGTGTGCGGGCACTGGGAGGGCAGACACAGGGAGACTGGTGCAGGTGTGGGGGCACAGGGAGGGCAGACACGGAGGCTGGTGCAGGTGTGGGGGCACAGGGAGGGCAGACACAGGGAGACTGGTGCAGGTGTGGGGGCAGTGGGAGGGCAGACACAGGGAGACTGGTGCAGGTGTGGGGGCACTGGGTGGGCAGACACAGGAGGCTGGTGCAGGTGTGGGGGCACTGGGAGGGCAGACACAGGGAGGCTGGTGCAGGTGTGGGGGCACTGGGAGGGCAGACACAGGAGGCTGGTGCAGGTGTGGGGGCACTGGGAGGGCAGACACAGGGAGGCTGGTGCAGGTGTGGGGGCAGTGGGAGGGCAGACACAGGAGGCTGGTGCAGGTGTGGGGGCACTGGGACGGCAGACACAGGGAGGCTGGTGCAGGTGTGGGGGCACTGGGAGGGCAGACACAGGAGGCTGGTGCAGGTGTGGAGGCACTGGGAGGGCAGACACAGGGAGGCTGGTGCAGGTGTGGGGGCACTGGGAGGGCAGACACAGGGAGGCTGGTGCAGGTGTGGGGGCACTGGGAGGGCAGACACAGGGAGGCTGGTGCAGGTGTGGGGGCACTGGGAGGGCAGACACAGGGAGGCTGGTGCAGGTGTGGGGGCACTGGGAGGGCAGACACAGGGAGGCTGGTGCAGGTGTGGGGGCACAGGGAGGGCAGACACGGAGGCTGGTGCAGGTGTGGGGGCACAGGGAGGGCAGACACAGGGAGGCTGGTGCAGGTGTGGAGGCACTGGGAGGGCAGACACAGGGAGGCTGGTGCAGGTGTGGGGGCACTGGGAGGGCAGACACAGGAGGCTGGTGCAGGTGTGGGGGCACTGGGAGGGCAGACACGGAGGCTGGTGCAGGTGTGGGGGCACTGGGAGGGCAGACACAGGGAGGCTGGTGCAGGTGTGGGGGCACAGGGAGGGCAGACACAGGGAGGCTGGTGCAGGTGTGGGGGCACTGGGAGGGCAGACACAGGGAGGCTGGTGCAGGTGTGGGGGCACTGGGAGGGCAGACACAGGGAGGCTGGTGCAGGTGTGGGGGCACTGGGAGGGCAGACACAGGAGGCTGGTGCAGGTGTGGGGGCACTGGGAGGGCAGACACAGGGAGGCTGGTGCAGGTGTGCGGGCACTGGGAGGGCAGACACAGGAGGCTGGTGCAGGTGTGGGGGCAGTGGGAGGGCAGACACAGGGAGGCTGGTGCAGGTGTGGAGGCAGTGGGAGGGCAGACACAGGAGGCTGGTGCAGGTGTGGGGGCACTGGGAGGGCAGACACAGGGAGGCTGGTGCAGGTGTGGGGGCACTGGGAGGGCAGACACAGGGAGGCTGGTGCAGGTGTGGGGGCACTGGGAGGGCAGACACAGGGAGGCTGGTGCAGGTGTGGGGGCACTGGGAGGGCAGACACAGGGAGGCTGGTGCAGGTGTGGGGGCACTGGGAGGGCAGACACAGGGAGGCTGGTGCAGGTGTGAGGGCAGTGGGAGGGCAGACACAGGAGGCTGGTGTAGGTGGGATGGCAGACACAGGAGGCTGGTGCAGGTGTGGGGGCACTGGGAGGGCAGACACAGGAGGCTGGTGCAGGTGTGGGGGCACTGGGAGGGCAGACACAGGAGGCTGGTGCAGGTGTGGGGGCACTGGGAGGGCAGACACAGGACGCTGGTGCAGGTGTGGGGGCACTGGGAGGGCAGACACAGGGAGGCTGGTGCAGGTGTGGGGGCACTGGGAGGGCAGACACAGGGAGGCTGGTGCAGGTGTGGGGGCACTGGGAGGGCAGACACAGGGAGGCTGGTGCAGGTGTGGGGGCACTGGGAGGGCAGACACAGGAGGCTGGTGCAGGTGTGGGGGCACTGGGAGGGCAGACACAGGGAGGCTGGTGCAGGTGTGCGGGCACTGGGAGGGCAGACACAGGAGGCTGGTGCAGGTGTGGGGGCAGTGGGAGGGCAGACACAGGGAGGCTGGTGCAGGTGTGGAGGCAGTGGGAGGGCAGACACAGGAGGCTGGTGCAGGTGTGGGGGCACTGGGAGGGCAGACACAGGGAGGCTGGTGCA